>NC_000069.6:109791225-110068725 GCF_000001635.26 Mus musculus
TAAGAAAAAAGTCACTTTTCTAAACTCCTTTGGGTTTGATTGCATAAGTAATTTTTATGTGTGTGTGTGTGTTTGTACACATCTGTGCAGAAGCCAGAGGCCAGCCCTGAGTATTGTTTCTGAGGTAATGTCTACCTTTTTTGTTTGTTTGTTCGTTTGTTTGTTTGGTCAGGTTCTCTCATTCTCTTGGAACTTTCCAAGTATACACTGCTAATGGGCCAGGTAGTTCCCCTTGCCTCTGCCTCCTGAGCACTGGGGTTAATCAGGCTTGTATCACCATGCCTGACCTTTTTTTGGGGGGTGGGGGTGGGGGTGGATTCTGGCGAATCATACTCAGGCCATCAGGCTGGCAAAGCAAATGCTTTATTTGTCTCCCTACCCCTGCATGACTATTATTGATAGGAAGCCTGTCACCACAAAAGAAAATATTTAGGAATTTCTCCCTCATTTGATAAGATATCTGGCTTGATAAGATGATTGGACTTGTGTATTTCTATGAGTTTTTGATGATAGAGCTAGTCACTATTTTCATTGGATTTGTTTTGCCTGGCAGTTTTCCTCCCCAAGGAACAAGATAGATTTTTGTCTCTCATAAGGTAGGATGAGGAGACTATGACTCTGTATTCGAGTTTCATCTCTATGGTTAATGTGGTGGGTGAACTTGAGGAAATGAGTTAACCTCTTGGTGCTCTCTTTCTTTCACTTCTAAAGCAGATAAAACACCACCTGTCCTGTTTACCCATCTCAAGTCACTGGGAGGCTCAGGATGGGTTATCTAGGAATGTTCTACAAAGGACAGAATGCAACCCAAGTAGGCTTTGTTAGTGTTTGGTTCTCTCTCTTCAGTCTCCCTAAAGGCACAGAATTCAAGGTGGATGAACAAGGGGCTAATTCGGTCAGAGTAATGAATTTCCTACATCTCCAATCCAAGACACCTGAAGTGAGAAGGAAAGTGAATGCCCTCCCTTGAAGGAAGCATCTGCATACATTCTGTGGATATGAATCTTGAGAGAGTGCCTGGAGTCAAAGCGTGTGGTCGCTGAACATTTGTATTCAGTTGCTGTGTGCTCCACAGAGTCTTGCAAGGTCACTTTGGAATAGCAGCCCCCTGTCTCTCAGAGGTGAAATTTATACTCGTTTACGTGTGTTCATCTGCATCAGTCAGCATACAGGAATGTGGTATTCTTCCAGAGGTACAAAGATGTACGTGGGGGAGGGGGTGGAGAACCACCAACTTGCACCCCAGCTTTCCCTATTTAGTGCTGAGAACTAGGCAGACTGAAGCGACAGACCAGAATCTGAAAGCCATCATATGGAAGGAACCCTGATTGCTCACTTTCAACCTATGCTGTGTGTCTGTCCCCTTTAGGAACAGTGATAGTGCCAAGCATGGCCCTTATGTGACAGCATCCAGTCTGCTTGATTTCAAAGCAACAAACCCAAGGAGCAGGGTCTGAAGGGCTGGACTGTCGGGAACTGTGTGGAGGCTGTCAGCTCATTGGTCAGCCGTGTCTCATCTATGTTATCAGGGACAGCAGGTTCTGAACCGAAGGAGCAGCTATCCTCTTGTGATTCATTGTTAGCCAAGCACCTGTTATGGGAGTGATCCTTTCTCTTGTGCACCCCAGAAAAATGCTGCTTACAACACCATAGAAAAGCCCCATTTATTTTAAAGGAGCCATACATACAGTCTGTATTATCCCAGCAGATGTGGAGAGATGACAGGTAACTCCAAAGCAAGAGGAAGAAGCACCATCTACATACCTTAAAGGCTTTGGCTTTACAGCCTGCAAAAAAAAAATAACCCTCAACTGATGTTGAGAAAGAATTAATTTTGGCAAATTCTACAAGCCTAAGGCTGGACACCTTTCCCAAAGTGATCATTAATGGCATATTGAAATTCTATTTAGGTCACCACTTTCAGACACAGACATAGGCAAGGTGCTCATAAAGACAGTACTGAGAAATCACAGATTTTCTCCTTTGGTATCACAAAAGACACTTTTCTCATCTCATGAAAAGGTGCGACCTCTCCTCTGGGCTGTAGGTGAAAGAAGGCTGTCGTGGGAGGCATCTTCACACAGAAGGGCAACACACGTCCGGGAATAGCTCACCCTTCCCAAGTACAAGTCATTGTGTCAAGAGAAAAGCAGGTGCAGACTTATTCTTCCATGATGAGCTGTTTATCCATGACCTAGTCCATAAATGCAGATCTCTTGTGCCTTGCACAGCGTATATAATGAAAGCCTTAGCAAAGCATTTGGGATAAATTATAACCAAATATGACCCGTGTTTATCTCTGGTTGTTGAGAGTAAATTGATTTTTATCAGTTTAAATTCTGTCTTTATACTGTTTTATTCTTTCCAAATTTGTACCAAAGAAGTATATAGTATTTTGAACATAAGAAGAAAGAATGTATTATTTTTTTGGTGGGAAAAGTATTTTTACTGAACTGATAAAAGCAATTCATTTCATAAGTGAATCCTACTATTGCATTCTGCAAAATGTAGTATTTGTGATATATACATATACACATATATATATTTCTAATAATGCTGCCAATTATCCTAAATGCTCCAAAATATCTCAGAAAAATGGGTGAGTTCCTATGGGTCCCAAACTCATAACAAGTGTTCCAGACACTGTCCCTTCTTTTACCAAGCATTCCACGGTCTCTGGCAAGAAGGGAACCAGCAGAACTTCCCAAAGCCAAAAATATCTGAAGACAAATGCCCATTGTTTTTGGTAAGTAGTGAAGACAGAGCCAATGTCTAGACATTATTTTCTTTGAAGATCAAGCCACAGTAATTGCTGAGATAAAATATAATACCTCTTCCAGGTAGAGGAAGTCATAGTTGTATTTAAGTCAACTTAAAACCTCTTTAATGAAGCCTGAGCTTAGAGGACTTTGACTTTCTTCCTTTATAAATGGTGAGCTCCCCTGGTTCCCTGTTCCCCGTTCGTTAGTTACATCAGGATGCAGAATTTTCTCAGGCACAAACTCTATGCTCAGTAGAAATATATTAGGTAAATACATTAATTTTGTCTAGTTTTTCCTCTGCCACTTTGTGAATGATGCATGCCTATCTATTATTAATAAGCAGACAATATGTTAGATATTGGGACAGATAAGTAGGGGACAGGCACAGATTCCTGAAAGCTTAAAGGTCAGAGGGCAAGACATGGAAGGAATTTTCCCTTGATAACCTCATTTCAGTCATCGGAAGTCAGATCTAGGTGTGTTTTCTGAAGCAAGTTTGAGAAGGTGATCACAAGGTGTGTTTTGAAAGGAGGAGCATGTGAATGATTGACAGGGACTGGGGGAAGTGAACCAGATGCACTTGGGAAAATCACTTGGAGGTATTTATCACTCCACCTCAGGCTGGAAACTATCATGTGTTTGAGGTCCTCAGCTGTGGTTTTTAAGGAGAAAACATTAACAATAGGAGGGCAGGGGTATGTATTAAAGTTTCTTCTTTTGATGGTTCAAAATATACCTAGGGAAGTGGTGGAAGAAACAGAACAAGGATGGCCAGTATTTGGAGATAAGGAACCAGAAACATGTCTCTCACTTTTTCTTAAGCAACACACATCACTTCTTGTTATGATGAGAGCATTGTGAGTAATATGACGGAGGAGAACAGGTGTCTTGGAGACCTTGAAGGAAATTATTAACTTTTTTGGTTTGTTTTTCAATTCAGAAGGTGATTAGTTAAATTTGGAGCACTGGCTAAAAGTCTGTATGGAGCTACTTCATGTAGGAGGGAATTGCAGACTTGTTATGGAGACATTGTAAACAGGAACAAGATTCTTCATAAAAAATGATGTGGGGATTATGAAAGACAATCTACTTAACACCATACTGTACTGAATACAAATTTGTAAGCTATTGTACATCCTGATGAGGAAGAGGCAGAGAACCTACCATGGGCCTTTGGTACCCAGCATTAAGAAACACAAGTGTATTGGGATGAAAGAAGATAATCGTGTCATTAGTACCTCTCTCTCTCTCTCTCTCTCTCTCTCTCTCTCTCTCTCTCTCCATGTGTGTATGTATGTAGCATTGTGTTTTACAGAGAGAATTTTAATGCCTTTGAGGATTTTATAAATCTAAAATATAATTTGAGTTTCCTGTTTGTCAAGCTATAGCCAAATATCTCCTTAGAGACTTAATTTTTCCGATGTATACTTGGCAAGAGAGTTCTAAATATGGTCTAAGCCCTCCTAGGATATCTAAACAGCAGGGATATTTAAGTATGAAAAATAGCTCCTGAAATCACACAGCAGTAACTTTTCTTAATGATTTTTTTTCTCTGGGAATCACTGTAATTCTCTCTTGTCCACCTCCTGACAATGTCAAACTAAGTCTTAAGAGGTGATTTTATAATGTCAGGATGAAACAAAGCCATTTCCTTGTTAATGCCAATGTCAAAGCAAAATGAATTGGTGTCAATAAATTCAAGGTGAGGAAAACAGCATTATAGAATGAAGAGAATGTGCAAAGTGATGACAGGACTCATTTAGAGACGCCTGACTCTGAGTGAAAATGATTGCTAATTTCCAAAATGCATTGGCTGCTGCACTGGAACTCCAACATTTAATTTTTCTAAAATACTTTACTCAAGTTAAGAAAGGACAAAGGGGTGACAAATATGGAACAAGTCCTAAGCAAATCTTTTCAGTGATGTTAGTGTGGATCACAGCAGCGCACATTGTCCTTTTCCATCTACACATTCCAGTGACATTCAAAATTTGAAATGTAAAGCTTAATATTTAATTGCTTTTAATGGTAGCACCCAAAGGTATAGGATTAAATGTAGACATCATTACTCTGGGCTCTCTATTTGGGCTTACTAAGGCCTCTCCCTTTCCAACCATTTTGTATGGCTGTTGTGAACAGGAAGGGACAGTTGTCTGTAAATGTGTTGTAACCACCAGGCATCAGTCTAAGTCCTACAATTAAGAAAGAAAGAGAGAGAGAGAGAGAGAGAGAGAGAGAGAGAGAGAGAGAGAGAGCCTCCCAGAGCCTGAGAAACAGTATGTCTAACAGACTTTGTGCCTTCCAGTTCACCTTTATCATTAATAAATTCTAGCTCAGCTTCCTTGGTGCCTGATAAGTTCTTGCGAAACTGAAAAAGAAAGAAAAGAAAATGGTCTTTCACTTCTCCAGTCTCTTCCGTGATAGGAGAACTGTTTACCACTGAAGATCTTTCATGTTTCTTTAAGGGAGGGGAAAACCTGATAAAAGCCCTCACATAAGAAAACGGCTCCATGGGATGCTCAACCAGCTTGTGAGTTGTGCTTCTTCACTTCATGGAATAGAACTTTTACAAAAACTGAGCTTCAAACAGGAGGGGAAAGAGTAGGCAGAGTCCTGTCCCCGAGAGCTACATAGGAGCTGTTCCCATCGGGTTAAGCAAAAGGTATTTAAAGTATAACCTGAGGGAGGCGGCCAATGAAGTCCCTGAAGGGAGCTGAGTGACATTTGAATGCTCTTCCTATGAACAGCAAAGCTGTAGTGTGTCAGAAGATGGGGGAGCTATTTCAATGAAGAAAATGTGTCTGGCCCTGTCTTCAGGGACAGCGGATCCAGTTGTGGAAAAATGAAGATCGTGGATTACTTTGGATTCCGTTGGGAGCCCATGTGTGTTATTTAAAGTGCAGAGAAACGATGTTAGTTTCTGTCTAAAGCAGATGAAGCTTTACCAAGATTAGGTTAAGCGTGAGTGAAGGAGGTTTGGGTGGAGTTGGGAAAGAGTCACCACAGGGCCTGTTTAGAATGCCCTGTTCTACACATTTCACTTTCTTCCATGTTTATTTTTTTTTTATGTTTTTAAATTTTTTATTTGGTTTTTTGTTTGTTTGTTTGTTTGTTTTTCAAGACAGGGTTTCTCTGTACAGCCCTGGCTGTCCTGGAACTCACTCTCATGTTTTGGTTTTACACTCCTAATAAAACTAATAAGATTTTTCTAAAATGTAAACTGCATGAAGATAAAGATTCTGCCTGTTTGGGGTTTTGGTATTCAATGCCCAGAACTGCACTTTGTAACAGACTGTGCTCAATGAATATCTGAGTATTTTTGAGTGAATGAATAAATGAAATATATAGAAAAAAACTCACATATTCCATATCCATCGCTTCCTTTTTGCTTCTAAAATAGCTTCCCAACTGTGTCTGTTCGTTCGCCCCTAAATTAAATTGCGCAGAAGTGCCACAGCCAGATCGCGTTTCTTCAGAAAGTGTTTTCACAGAGCTAGCCACTCTTTCTCTCACTTGCAACCTTCAGTGGCGCCCCACTGCTAATTGGATAACAGTGTAGCCGGGGTCCCTCGGGATGTGATTAGGATTTTCCTATCATCTGCTTTGGCTCTATGAAACAGCCTTTCTTCTGCTAGCAAACACACATGTACACGGGCTCACAATGGTGTCCATACAATTAAAATTAAAGCACCAGAAAATTTACGTATGCTATAAATGTCATTATATTGAATATTCCAATAGTCTGGAAGAATAGACAGTACCAGTATCAGTGTCAGTATCAAAATCAGTATTAACTATCTCTATTATTTGGCAGCCTATGGATCTTACCCAATGACCGTGGTGGTAGAACAGCAGATGCTGAACCCAGTAGTAATGGCTCTTTTGCTCTTTAGCATTGCCCATGCGACTCTGCTGACCTTTTAGTGTCCCCAGCTCACCCGACTTGGTGGTTCTGCTCTGGATGTGCTCTTTCCAAAACTTTTCACCCATTAGTCAAGGTTCAGCTTCTCCATAAGCCCCACCAGGAAGACATCCCTGATTATTTGTCTGAACCCACAGAAGTTGTCATACCTTTGAAGGCACGTGGCAGATGGTCTAGGAAGTGAGACATGCATTGATGTGTAAGTAGATGGAGTTGAGAGAGCCGGGATTTGAACTTTGGTTTCTCTGAATAAGAGCTGGATGATTGTGTGTGTGTCAGTCAACCGATCACCGTTTAATTCATAATATGGTTATTTTCATGCCTGAAGTCTACTCTAAAGACTGTTAGCTAGATTAAATGACTTAATATGTATAAATAGAATAGAACACTTCCTGACATATAGACAGTCAGTCTTCTGGGATTTTCTAAGCCTGTGACAAAGATTCCTTGCCCCTTGAACCACAGCCCAAGCCACTGCTTTGCAGCTTTCCTTGGCCACACTGATCAGTTACTCGTCACCAGGGGGACATTTGCTGGCCCTTTTCAGTGAGGATAGCAGATAGCTCCTATATTTCTGTAACCTCAGGCATATCTTTTATCTTTGAATCCTAAGCATCTATTTTTTTTTTTTTGGTCTGATATGTCATAGGAAATTCTCAGAAACTTTTCACTTTTCAAATCATGTTTTGTCAGACAATCTGTACATTTCCAAGGCTATGGAGGGAGGACATAATTCCTGAAGCATAAGTAAGAGCAGTCTAGGTTTTCGTCCCTGCTTCCAACTGGAGGTTTTGAAGAAGTCCCTCCCCTTAGTGGCATTCTATACATTCTGCTTCTATTTCTTGACTTGTAGGAAAAAGGAAAGTAGCTTAGAGGGAGGATTAAAGCAAACAGAGAAGGACTGGGGAAACGTGCTTGGGCTGAGTGACAGGGAATCACCCACGTGAACCTGCCCAGAGTGTGGTACCTGCCTTACTTGGTGAGTGTCCCAGTCCTCTTTCTCAACAGATAGGGATCACGGTCACATGTTTACAGACTTTAAACATCTTGACTTAGCCTTTATCTAGGCTACTTTACTCTAAGGATTAAAAGTATGATTGGATGTCATGTGATCTTCATGAAAAGGTACACAGGAAAGAGGGACAACCTCTCTACCTACTGTCTAAATGAGCATCCTATCTTATTTGAGCAGCGGTTAAAGCCCTACTCTGCACAGTACCAGACACTTTCTTGCTAATGGATATGCTGTTTAATATTTGAGTGATCCCACTCATGTTGGCTTATCCAATTTTATCTTCCAGGGTTCTGATTGTGTTTTTATAGGAACAGGGAGTGTAAGTTTATTAATCTAAAGTTCTCTGCTACAAGTCATCCTACATCCCAAGTATGTCTGCCTCATGGCTGCATCTGGCCATTCATATGAATCCAAGTCACAGCTTTCTGGACAGTGGTGCCTTTCACACCAGGTGCTCCTAACTTGACAAAGTTTTTGAACATCTTTCCATTCTGTTTAAGATCTGCTTCAGGTGTAAAACCAAGGTTTAATTAGGGTAATGATGTTGCAGGTTATAACTCTTTATGCATATCAAGTATACCTACAAAGTTAAAGAATTTAGCCTTGAGTCTTTAGCCATGACTGGCTTGGATGACTAGTTTATTTACTTACTGCAAAGCAAGAAAAGATTTGTATGAGCTTTAAAACTGCTAGAGTAGATAAAAACATAGCGCACCTGTTTTGCAAATATGGAGGCTGTTGTGAAGCCTTTTCTTTAGGACAGAAACCTTCCCTTGAGAACAGAAGGGAAAAGGCTCATGAAAGGAGAGAGAGGGAGGGAGGGAGGGAGGGAGGGAGGGAGGGAGGGAGAGAGAGAGAGAGAGAGAGAGAGAGAGAGAGAGAGAGAGAGAGAGAGATTGAGAGAGGGAAACTCTCATGACCCATTCTCAAGACATAGGCAATAGGTTGGGGAGGAGTCATCATTTCAGTGTAGCAGTCTGTAGGTTGGGCAGGGAGCTCCATATGCTCATTGAGTTTTCAATGATGTTGCCCACCCCTCATCCATAATCCTATAAGTAATCTCAATGAATTCAGTGGTTTATTAAACTAGACTGAAATGGAATCACATATTTGGTCTATTATTGGTGTTCTACATTGGCTAATAGACATTTGTTTTTCTCGCCCCTGAAAAAGTCATGCAACAGAAGTCATAGCTAGAGAGGCTATTTGTCATCTGAGATACCACATTTTGAGGAACCAAGATGTGTCTCTAGTTTGGTAGGACTGGACAGATAGCCCTTACAAGTTCTCCAAAAGGCTGTGGAAGAGCTTTTCCTGAACACAAAGCTGATGCTTCCACTTGGGTTAAGAAAGGAGAAAGAAAAACACACCTCAAAATGTACTGAGTTGAGAGCAAGTCTGTTGTGTGAATTTGAACATGGAAGCTTCACTCTGCTGTTGTTACCCATTTTGATTCCTAGGAAACATGTTTTAGAAGCCTCCTGCGTTATAGTCTAACAGTGGTTCGTAACCTGTGGCAGGTCAAAGGATAACTTCCTGGGGGTTGCCTAAGACCATTGGTAGACAAAGATATTTACATTATAATTCACGTCAGTAGAAAATTTACAGCTAGGAAGTACTAATGAAAATAATTTTATGGTTGGGACACCACAACATGAGGAACTGTATCAAAGGGTCACAGCATTAGGACAGTTGAGAATCTTGTCTAATAAGAAAGTCTGCATTTTTAGAACTACCTTAAATCTTCCAAACTTACCTCAAACATTCGATTCTCCACACCCCTGCCCCTGCATTATAGGTATTGTTGAATTTTTGTCACTGATGATATGAATGATGAATAAGGATACTGACTTGATAAACTTATGGCATTGGATCTCAACATTATCATCAGAGCTCTTGCATGGCATGGACCAGGGAATAAAGTGTTTGAAAATCAAGTCTTGCAAAACATTGATTGTTTTTTTACAACTTTCTGCTGAGAACCCTTGGATTTTGTTCTCTGTAATGACTATACAGCTAAAACACTTTAATTAACATTATGTTTATTCACTTGCTATCTTAAATTCATTGTCTTGTTTGGAGGAGCCAGCAGAAAAAAATACAAAGGAATCATAAATTGAAATAGTATCTTGTTCTTTGTAGAAGTACATAACTCATACAACAAAACTTTATGACAAAGAATTCAGTCAGTAAAAAAGAATCATGCCCAAATTTCAAGATAAATGAATTTTTATGGCCAAGTGATAAACCATATAATATAGATTTAGCTTACAGTGCTAACATCAATAGAGCCTAAACTACATTGCCAAGAGCAATAAAGTGAGAATAATGGGAAAAGATTGAATGACCACATTGGAAAAAAAAGTTTCCAGTGATTTCTAACCCTTTTCAGTTTATTTCTTGAGAAGCCCATAATGAATTCATATTGATGTGGGTGGCTTGACAAATGACATCAAAATGCATGATCAATACATGCTAACTAGGCTAAGAATTTAGCTCAGAACATTTTTAATTGGAAACTAGTCCAGGCACATTGAAAACCTGAGGTGGGCATGGAGTAAAGAGAAAGGAGAAGTCTAATTTCCTGGCTGCTTTAATGATGGATTTGATAGTTGGAAGTAGCCTGGTGAAGTCTGTCTATTATCCATGATTAAAGAAA
The DNA here is from genome assembly GCF_000001635.26 of Mus musculus. NCBI lineage: Eukaryota > Metazoa > Chordata > Mammalia > Rodentia > Muridae > Mus > Mus musculus. The sequence continues at coordinate 109,801,584 of NC_000069.6, forward strand.
ATTAGGAATGATTGTGAGTCATACAGATCAAGACTTGCATCCTAGATCACAAACTCACTAGCTTTGGATCTTAAGATGATAATTGACCTTTCTGAGTCCTGGCTCCCAGGTGTGTGAAGTTGGTTACAGGGCGTTATTACCCAGTGTGACAGCTTTGGAGCTGAAAACAGATACCAATCTATTAAAAGATTGCCCACAGATGGTAACTATTTTGATTATAAAGAGGTTTGTAAGAGATGAAATTAAATATGATACATCTAGCGTGTAACAAATCTTAGTTCTTTTATTTAGAAGAGATATTTAAAAAATGATTTCTTTATATAGTCCCTCTAGGTTCAGTGGTGGAAAGGGACCATGCTGATATATCATTATAAGCACCACAATTATGCTAAATGATAAAAAGAATGTGAAAGCTACCATTTGGTTTTTGAGCACTTGGTTTGTACTAACCTTTATTCTAAAGCACTTTTCATGCTTTGATTTAGTTAATTCTGTTCATCTTATGAGGTAAACAGACCCCTCATATTGGTAGTTTCACATGAAGACTCCAAGATTGAGAGAAGGCATCTGAGCCATTAGGCTCACATAGGTAATGGATGGCAATGGTTGGGATCAACCTGTTTTGAGAAAACAGTCACTGGGCTCTTTGATCTGACCAACCATAACTCTGGGCATCAACAAACACTCAAGACTTTGAATGATGCTTTTTGTGTTCTCATTTCTCTCTCCGTGAATCAGGTAGGAACTCTCAGGGCAAGGTATCTGCATGGCAGGGACAATACAAAGGAACGAAGGCACATCTCTGTTCCAACCTACCTAGAAATTTAGATTTAGAACTAAGTGCAAAGACAGGTGCAGACTGACTTCCGGTCTCCTTCTGCTTTCATTACCTGCTCTACTCTGAACACAGCACAGTCTGCTCTTACCTCTTGCCTAGAAAACTGGTCTGCCTGCCTTGTATCTGGCCTCCCCATTGACACATCAAATCTATGTCTACAGGGCTATAATACTCAAGGTTATTCTCTTTAAATGAAAATGCCTACAATGTGCCACTCTTTTGCTAGACCCACTGGACTCATAATAAACTGCATACTTCTCACCCTGGCTTCATGGGTAGTGAGAGATGCAGTGTCTGCCTCCCTCCATCTCCTCTCCACCTCCCCACAGTGCTCTCCAGCCATCCTTGTTGTCTTCCATTTTATAAGAGGGGTCAGTCTTGACTTTAGCAGGAAGTGAATACTCTTTCTGGAATGCTCATCTCTCAGACTTTTTCCAGTCTCTTTCTTTATAACTCCTTTGCTCTCTTGCTGAAGAAAGACCCTTTTACAGAGGACTTTGCTGAGGACACCAAGTGATTTTTTCCCCCCATCCTCTCAGGAGCTTAATCTAAAGGTCTGTGTCTGTGTCTCTCTTTCCTGTGGTGCTAACCCCAGCATCCAGAACAGTGGCTGATACAGCTCGTGCTGTCTGCATATTTATTGATTAAAGATGAAGGTTGTCCAATGCAGCGCACATCCTTTTCAGGGCTTAAAATAACCCAGAGATAATGGGCTTTGCTGAGGTTCTTCTTATGGATTTTAATTGTGCATCTATCTCACACTTAGCTAAACCCTTCTGACCTTCTGGCTTTAAGACTTGCTAGTTAAGTTTCAAGAAATGTGTCTCAGTGGTGTTTCTGTATGCAGCCTTGCTCCAGGGGAATATTATGCACTTGGCAATCCAGCAGAAAATCCCCCTCAGGGAAGAGATCATTCCTTGGTGGTGGATGGCCAGTTTTCTGCATTTGTTCCCATGGTTGAGCTGCCTCGTAATTTCTAGTTTGGCATAACATGGGACTATAGGGTGTTGTGCTGTAGAGAGGAACTCTCTAATAATCAGAACTATTCTTTTCACACAGGACTGAATCTTCTCTCTCAAGCCTCATAGCTAAGATGTCAGGTATATAAATATTTGTAAGTAGTCAATATTACACCATTAGGCATGGAGGGAATTATTTCATATCCCAAATAGGAAAGTATTGGATTTCTTTGTGTCATCTAATTGCCAAGTTTATTCCAAAGTGCAGAATTGGTCCTGCTTGCTGAAATATTATCTCTTGGAAAGCAGATGTGACGTCAACTTGTTCTTCTAGAGGGGAGAGAGGAGAAACCATGTGTCATGGTAAACAAAAGCCACTAATGACCCAAGCAGGCTAGGGGATCAGGAGTGAGGGACTGGGAGCAAGCATGACTCAGTAACTGGACACTAGGCCACTCACATGATCATGAAGCTTGTGACAAGCACCAAACTCACCATCTGTGACTTTGCAACTGCTTGCTCTCTAAGCAGTCTCTGCTCGTTCTTGCATACATGCTCCTTGCACTGAGCACTGATTTTAAAGCCTTTTATCTCCTGGCCTAGGAACGTGTTTTTTCTGCTCTCAATGTTCTAAAGAAATAAAAAGTATCAGAGTAAAATCAGTGCAGAGGTGAGTGTGGGTGTGAGTGTGTGTCAGGGAGTCACCCAGTAGCATCATTTGAAGTTCCATTGTCCATCTGGATAGTTGGGGGTGGGACAGGTGTCTGATTTGTGATTAGTGTTTGTTTGTTTGTTTGTTTGTTTTTTTACCAGCTCCAGGAGAAAATCCTCAACTCATACTCTGCCAGGAGAACCCGGCTGTTCAGCTCTGTGTTAAAAATGTTACCTTCTCACCCCCTGCTCTGGAACAGCTCTGTGTGCCATGTTGGTGGCTTCAGCCTCTATTCCAGTGATATTTTAACACCCACTTCCCTGTGAGAGTGAGAGTCGCTGTATAATGGATTTTGTCAGGAGCAATTGCAGAGGATGCTACTCAGCCCCTCCCTCCACCTGTGCAGAGTCATTAATCTTGACTGTGAATAATTCCTAACCACTTGACTGAATAGAAATGACCTCAAGCTTGAAAATACAGGTTTCTGTTACCCTCCTGGCAACTTATTTTCTAGCCTGCTTTGCTCCAACCCCACCTCCTACTCTCCTGTTTTTAGGTTGACATCTCTGTTCAACAGCAAGGGTATTTTGAAAGCCTATCGGACAACCGTGAATTCAGAAAAGGAGACCTTCATAAAGTGTGTGTTCTATTTTGAGACCGAATGAATAGCATAACCTGAAGCGAGTGGCCTCTGTGTTAGGAAAGCAAAACACAATAAAACCTGGATTTTTTTTTAACAAAGGATATGTGAATAAAAGCTACCCTAAAGTAAAAGACTCAAATCAAATTAAAAGCATCTCTTGCTCTCTTTGAACAATATGCTTATGTCTTTGAAAAGTTGCAAAGGAAGACAAAGAAAAGAAATGGAACGTCTCCTTTGTTATGTTCCAGCAATAAGAGGTAGCAGCAACACATATACTAAAATCCAGGAATGATATTTCTCAAGTATAGACGAAAATAATAAACATAGAATAGTCCCTATGCATTGGAAAGGACTGAGAATTGCAAAGGAAAGAGAATCCACACAATTCCCTGTATTGTTTTGATCTCTTCTAAGATGATCCATAGTAGAACAAAATTAGAAAACAAATTAAGTCCTATTCCTTACTAGGGAATAATGGTTCCAGTTTGAAAATAAAGTTTAAGAACTCACATATGAAGAACATAGAAGTTGGAATGTTAAATCGGGCCCACCATTTTTTTTTTTTTGCCCTGCACTAATTTTATGCCAATACTATCATATGAAAAACAGTAACTATGGAAATGTGGCAATGATAATTCATGGTAAGACATGACATATTTCTTTCCTCCTCTCCTGTCCCTACTCCCCTGACTTATTGAGCTTCTAAAAGGACATTAGGTCATTTCCCCCCCAGTAATTACTGCATGAAGATTGTTAATATATGAATTAACTGAATTTACAGGACTTTAAAAAGGAAGCAACGGACACTGCTCATTTCTGTCCATGTCTCAAATGATACCTATTTTTTAGTCTTAAACCAGATGGCCAATGAAGGCAGTGACCTCAATAATAGCCAATGTAATTACCTACTTTATTTTCACTGAAATTGAAACTTCATTGAAAATAATTTTGTCTCTCAGTTTATTTATGGTGAAAAGTGCTTTTTACCTTTTGAACTTCAAGACTACTGGGCTGAACACAATGGCTGGAAATCTCCTTTAATCACCTCTAACAGCTCCAGAGTAGGCTGAAGTTAAATTTAAAATGATATAGAGTTCTTCTGCTCCCCCTAGACTGGCAGTCCCTAATTTTAGAAGATTGCCACTAGAGAGATTTAACAGTGGCACCAATGTGTTCCATTAATCTGACTAATAGATTGAAAGTCAGGGAATTCTGAATCAGCTCTTTATTATTCTATGTGTCTCACTCAATGACACTCACATACAGTGAATAAGACTCCCAAACTTGAAGAAAAGAATATGTTGCAGTGGTGCAGATTTGCACTTTGGGGTATTTGAAAAACTGTGGTCTTCTGTTAATGGGATGAAACATATCACATTGAGAATTTAGCCTTCTCAATAGATAAGGATTCTCTGATACAAAAGAAAGAAGAAATGACTGGAGAGAAATTTCTTCATAGTACTTGTAACACACAAATGGCAGGAAATTAATATTCTGCTTTTTGAGATATTATGGCATAGTAGGAGATTCATAATTTTCTAATACATTAGAAGGCAAACATATCTTTATGTAATAAATGTAAGTCTTCCAACATAAATAATTTATTATGGAGGCTTATGTAAGATTCAAGCTGTAATAATTTTAAAAGAATGTTGGGATTTTCTTGTTACAAAAAATTTTAATAAAATAAAATATCATGAGGAAAAAATGAATACCATTTTCTAGATCACTCAAAACAAGGAAACAAATTAAGATAAACCTATGTTCTTATCAGATTATTACATGAATACCCAAGATATATATGTATCTTATAGTTGATCCTGGTATTTAAAAACTCACCAAATCCTGTATGTATTGAGCTCAATAGGGCATCAAATATATGAATTTCAGGCATGTACTCATAGAGTTATATGTAGCAATTCTATTAAAGAATCACTTACTCATGTGTGCATTGATTTTATGGTACAACACAAAGTGTCAAATTCCACACACATATCATCTATCATTCCAGAATGATCACATGGTACTCTTGTTAAACAGAGGACCTCTTAGAGCCAATGACCCATTCAAACATGAATGCCATCCAAGATGGGATCCAGTGTCTTGTATGATGTTAAGTAAGCAACAGTGTACATTGCATAGCCAAACCAAGTCATGTGCAGTTTTACATGAACCCTAATGGAGTCACTAACCCTGGAATGGAAGGGTCTCTCTAGCTTCAACTATCATTGAGGATGACAGAGTAGATGAAGTACAGCACAGTATTCAAAGGATGTCCTCAATTTTAGCCAGTATTCCCAGTAAACAAACTGACTTTGCCCTCTGGCCTGTTCACTTTCCTTTGCAGATAACAAAGATGCTTGACTCATTTGCCTGAGCAACAGTGAGCCTATCTACTCAGAATCCCCAGAATTAGATGTGCATCTACAATAAGGCAGGCACTGAGTCCAATTGCATTCTTCATTTCAAAATTTCATACCAGGGACACACAGAGAAATCTATTTGATATTTAAGGAGTTTTAATTTTGTGAAACCAAGTAGTGTGCAGGCATGAAACCCTGTGGCTTATCCAATCATCGTTGGAGTGTGCCAGGAATTCCTGCAGATCACCTTGTTATCTTAGTCTTTTATCTTAAGCAGGGCTGTTCACTCAACTTAAAGTCATATACAGTTTCAGGATGCCTCCCGCTGTCCCTTTTCATAGCCCTGTCTCTCATTAGTCATCTACCTCACATGAACATGAAATGGCCTGTCTCCCATCAGAGTGAGTCATCGTAGCTTCGTCTGAAGAAACACTTCTATCATTTCTCAAACTGGCAAATCTTTCTAAACCTGACAGAGGAGGACTGGTCCATATTTACAAAAATCCTGTTTTCAGTATTTGCAGTCAGCCAATCAAACCATCTCTTCTCCTCACATACCCTTCTAGGCCCTATGACAAGCATAGGATGTGTAGCTGAGACAGTGTGTCTGTGACCAGCAGCTAATGATTTGATGATGAAGAGAATTCTTGCCTTTCCTTGTCTCCAGGGCAACAGAGGGAGCCTGACCATGTAAGATGGACATGGCATCGTGAAAGCTGCTACCACAATAAAGGCTCTTTCACATATTGTTCCTGCCATGCTATTCAGGGCTGTCACCTCATCTCACAGAAATGGCTATAGTGCAACAGCAGTTAATTTCTATGTCACCACAGAGCTGCATCCTAGAGTCACTTTGCAGCTGTCCTGGCGGTCTGAGAATATTGGACCCTAACAGTGAATCAGGAATTTATTACTTTCCACAAGCACTAACTCAGCTGTTGACAAAGCCTATTGTTTTAGAAGATATGTCCACCACCGAGCATTCAGTTCCATAGTCTCTAGGATCTCTACAATAGGGTATTGGGCATCACTGTGGATAGGGCATCAAAGTGGGTACTGACAATTTATTCCTTCTAAAAACCATCATGAGTGTCTGATGCTCATGAATCTTTCTCACTGAACCTCACCTCTCTTCTAAACTCCTCCACAAGGCTTTCCATAGTTGGCATAGCGCAGTCCTCTGTCCACAGAGCTTGAAGGATGGATGCAATTGGTGTGCAAAAAAAAAAAAAAAAAAAAAAAGAAAAAAAAAAAAAGAAAAAGGAGAGAACCGATTTCCAAATACTTACTCTTTGCTCTGGATGTCTCTTGACTTTGCACAAGTTTTTGTCCCTATCCAGGCCTTAGGGTTTTTTTTTTTTTTCTTTAGCCTTAAAATGCTGAACACAATATCCTATTATAGGGACATAGTGAAAATTAAGTAAGATGGCAGAAAAAAGTCTGCCATAACAATGCCAGTGGATAAGGGTGTCTTTGTTCCCTACATCTGAGTCTGTGATTAACTATATGTAACTACTTACATGCACTCTTTTCTTTTCCTTTGGGATGTTGGTTTATGAAGGTTATTGTAGAGTCTGCCAAATGGGCTACTGTTCGGCGTTAATTTATTTGAATTTTTGACAGATGTGAGTAACTGGTCAGAAAATCTCAGTGATGTTTTCATGTGGGTAGATGTGCGGATCTTGCTGTGACCTGACATATCCTCAGAATGACGCCTCATGGTTTGGACAGCTAGGCCTGTACGCAACTCATAGCCTGCTTCTTAGGGGCATGCAGCATCACAAGATCTCTTCTCTGCACACACCTGAGCCTTTGAGAGCTGGCCATCTGAGCATAAGGTGTGTGTTCCAAGTGGACAAGGGTGCATTGCCTTAGTGCCTTAGTTGTTGAATCAGAGAAGGAAAAAAGTTCACTACACGTAAGGCAGTAAATAAACACTTATGATTATTGTTAGAAGAAAAAGTGCTGAGAAAGAAAGACACACAGATATACACATATACAGAGAGGAGAGAGAGAGGGAGGGAGGGAGGGAGAGAGAGAGGGAGGGAGGAGGGAGGGAGGGAGGGAGAGAGAGAGAGAGAGAGAGAGAGAGAGAGAGAGAGAGAGAGAGAGAGAATCTTTTGTTCACACTTGTCAAGCCAGAAAGCTCTTTCTTTCTTAGTTGTGTGCTGCTCCTTGTGCTCATGGGCAGTAATACTAATGACCTCTGAGCATTGGCTCTACTCCATTGAAAGTAAGGTAGACCTGGACTGTGTTCAGAACACTGCTTTCTCTTCTTCCCCTCTCAGCTGCAAAGGACAGCTTTTGACATGGATCTAGTTTGTAACTGATGTATTGAGCGCTCTTGGTATATGAGGCAAAGAGTCAGATCTGTAGTTTGGCTTTGCAATGTTTCTTCTAGTTTGAACAAAGGATTTCTTATCCACAAAATAAATAAATATATTAGGATCTCCTTTCAGGGTTATTTGAAGAAATAACGAAATAAATGTGACATGCTTAAACACAACAAGAGTCCATGATACAGTTATTACTGGAATATTTTTTTACTGTAATTTAATTTATAGGATGTTTATAGCATGATACACACACACACACACACACACACACACACATTTTCCTGCATGGCATCCAGCTTTGCTTCTTATTAGAGTCATGGCATTTGAAAGGAGAGACATAGTCAGCAGGAAAATCTTAAGTACATTGAAGGGAGAAAAATAGGGCTTTTGCTGTACTGAATTCCCCCTGGGGGAGCTTTGGTCATGATCTCTGCTGATGTTTTCAAATACACTCTTCAGTGAATAATGATATTCTGTGGCTGGAAACTAGGACCCTGCTGAGGGACAGAAAAGATCCCCAGTGAACTCCTGTCTTCTCATGAAAGCAAACATGCCTGCAGTGTCCTTTTTGACTGTTGGAGTCTGGATGAAGTTTTAGACAGAAATCCATGCTCTAAAGGAATGTGGTTTCTTTCTTCCTTCTTCTTTGTACTGGTGTTAAATTTGGAGCTAAGACCAGGTGGCTCCTGTCTTCCTGATGGCAGGGAACAACAGACTACTTTTACCTTGCATTATAAGAACAAACACGGTTGACGATGGTGTTTCACAAAATAAAATCTGAATCTAAAATGGGACACAGATGCGAGCTCTTTGTTTCTCTTTGTAGATGGTTAATGCTAGCTGCAGTTTAAGGATATGCAGTTACACTTAGGGAAGTCACTACAAGTGAGTGGAAGGTCCATCCTCTCACTCTAGGGACTCAAAGGGAAGAAGTAATGATCTTAAGTGAAACTAGTGTTCCTGTACTCAGTAGAACTTCATTAAACTTCTTGGGACCAGAAGAGCAAATACATGATGCCTGCTACCCAATGAGGAAAGGAAAGATGCCGAAGTACTTATTTCTGTTACTCTTCTGCATTAGGGAAACCATGTTGAGAAACTGCCCATGAGCAGCAAACTCCTACATTCTCACAATGGACACTCACGGTTAGCTGTCTTGAAAATCCAGTTGAATTCCAACACTTATTATTGGTATCTGCACTTACGGGTTTAAAAATCATAACTGAGAATTGCGAATCCTTCTGAACTCTCCATTAAGTTTACCTCCTGACATCTGCTTATAGAAGAATGATATAACTAACAATGTTTACCTATGGACCTGATTACATACCAGGAATTGTGCTTAGAAGTGTGTAGGCATTTAATATAAATTGGCTAACAGCCCTATTAGGTATAATTTTCAATTTTGAGAAGTGAATTTTCAGGATTGATAAGTCATAATTTTTCTCTATTGTATACATTGAATGAGGAGAATGGGCAGGATTCCAAACACTATGTGAAAAAGCTGAACATTTGGAGTGGACCAAGAATAATGCCTAATTTCCTTGCATATTTAGGGCAATTATGATGTCCCATGGTCTAGGGGCAGGGAATTCATACTTCATTCTATGGTTTTGTGAGTGTTACTCCAATCTCCTCAGGTTGAAAAATCTCTCTTAAGGAGCTCTGTGTTAAACTGACTTTTACTCTTATGTAGTAGTTATGGTAGTGCAAGGTACAAAGGGTCAGCAAACACTTGTCTATTGATTGGCACATATCTCCCACCTTGCTCTTAACATTATTTTTCTCTCCTTTGCTGATTTTTTTACTCAACATGTATTTTCAGTGATTCATACATTTATTGTATGCTAATCCACATGAGAATGACCCCTATAGGCTCATGTTTAAATACTTGCTCCCCAGTTAGTAGAAGTATTTGAGAAGGATCAGGAGGTGTGGTTTTGTTTGATGAGATCTGCCATTGGAGGTGGGCTTTAAAGTTTTGAAAGACTTGATTGTAGGAGGAACTGCGGGGTCACCTCTATGTAAATGCCAGGGGTCAAGCAGCTGCAAAAGAATCTCCTGCAGGAGTACTTAATTGAGGACTTCCTGGGTGTGTGTGTGTGTGGGAGAACCAAGGATTATTGGTGCAGACAATGTCAGCCAATCAGGAACGGCTGTTTAGAAGAGATGCTTTCTTGGGACCAATGGGGCAGCGTGGGTGGAGAGTATTAAAGGAGTTTGCAACAGTGTTCAGACAAGCTTGCTGCACTTGATAGTCATGAACTCTAACTCTCTGAAACTGCAATGCTAAAATTAATTACTGGTGTTTATAAGTTGCCTTGGCCATGGTGTTTTATCGCAGTAAATGGAAAAAATAACTAAGACAATGTCAAAGCATTAAATGATATGACTATAGTGAAGAATCGGGAAGGGAAAATTTTATGTCAACACAGGTGGCTGATCCCTGACAGTGTGACCTGTACAAGCTGCTGCAGGTGACAGCAACACAGCTTCGCTGTCACTCTCCCTCCTCTTTAGAATTTAGGCTTCCCTATCTCTTTCACAGTCTGTGGTGAGAATACCATTGTTAAGGCCACAGTAGTTATAAACTTAGACTCCATCACTAATGCTTTTTGATTCACTATGAAAATTCAACTTCGTTTCAAGGACAGCACGACATGTGGTTAAGTTGTTACACATGCTATTTTTAAAGATCTATAAGAATAAACAACCTTATTTTCTTCAAAGTAAAAGTCTCAATTTGAGGCCCTTTCTAGTCTAAGAGGAGAAACCTTAACTCCGCTGGAAAAATAGCACATAGGGTGAACTTGCTAAGAATAGCCAAATAACCCTGCAGAAAGTCTCCTGAGGAGTTCTGAAAAAAAAAAAAAAAAAAAAAGCCAAGAGACTGAATGCATTTCTGACATACAAATCCGGAAGGATGTCAATAGTCACCAGGCTGAAAATAGCATGTATTCAATAGGTTTGATGGTGGCTCAAAGGATTGCAACTGTCCCACAATCACTCTTGAGAAATTGGTTTATGTCCCACAGGAGAGCTGAGCCTAGTTTTGGTATGTATAGGGATATCTTATAATTCAAGACATGTCTGGCAGGCAGTCATCTTAGCATTCGAGTGTAATTTCTAGGATAGATCCTAGAAATTGCTAAAATTGATAAAGAATTGTAGCTAAGGTTAGGGCATATTTCAGTGGATAAAAATTTATAATAAAGGGTTTTAATTGCTTATTTGATACTGAAAAAGCTGAAGGACACTTGTTTTCAGAACAAACTACTAGAAAAATGCTGCATTTCTAGATGACAGCGACAGCTTAAAATAACCACAAAAGGCATAATAGCCGTTAAATCTCACACTTGTTTCATTTAGATTTTCATTTTTTTCAGAAATAAACTAGACTAACATATATAACATTTTGTTTTCATTTCTTTGGATCTTGATTGTTTCTTTAAGTGTGTTGATTCAAACCATTGTGAATGAATCGGCCAAGGCAGATGTCATGTCGGACGGTTAGATTGTCCCACTAGATCCTCTTACCCTGTGTCAGAAACCAAGCTAAGCATTTGAATGCATTGTGGTTTTCAACTGTCACAGTTGGCTACTGACTCCACCTTTCATCTTCATTTTAATGAGTAAATTGAGGGCAAATGAGGCCTCAATTTCTTCAACACAAAGTATTCATGGATGTAATGATAATAAATTACATTGTTCCTTTATTTGGTAAGAAGTTAGGCTTAGTAACCAAAGTTGCTAATACTATATTTTGTTTATCATCTTTAAAATTCTGCTCTAGTCTATATAAAGCCCTTACTTTTACTTATCAAAAAACATGTGTGAATGCAGTTTAGTAACTCCATTTATTTATAAAAACAACTTGAGAACAAACAAATTTGTGAAGAATGAAGGATAGCCATTAGTAGTAATAGAGAAGTTACACATTATAGTTTTTCTTCATAGGCAGTTGTTTTCTCCATTTTCTAGAAATGTTTTATCAAGAAAAAGTAAGAAACCAAGATGATGATATTTAAATGGTAATTGGGATCCTGACAACATATATATTTAGAATAATAGTGACCACACATGTTAAGATGAAAGAATTTTGTTAGCTTATATTTTCAGTCCCCTTCAGGGAAACCAATTTCAAAACAGTTACATAGTTTTTGACAATTATGGTGATGACACCGAACAATAAATGCCTAGATTTAAATAACGAAAACACTTCCAGTTTTGAAATTTTTTAGTACCACAGAAGAAATATGTAACATTAATTTTTGAGAAGGAAGAGGCTATTTAAGTTAGATACTTTAAAATATAAACATATTCTGCACCTTAGTCTGCTTGGCTAACCAGTGCTGTGCATCCCGTTCCGGTAATGTCTGATAAGGTTATCTTCTACTATTATTCTAGAAAGTATCTAGAGCTGACCATGACCTGTGAGGAGATGGCCCTGGCATCCTTGTGTTCTTCTTTTTGCTTTGGGTTCTGTCATGAGTTGACTCATGGCTGGAATAAGTCTTTTAGAGAAGGTATAAACACTATATATATAGTCTTCCATCCTGATCATGTGTTATAATCAACTGGGGCTGGGGAATGGTTAGTAAAATTCAGATGCCTCAAGCTTGTCCCAGAAAATCATACTTTAGTATGCTAGAGAGGGGCCAGTAGTAACTATTTCATTCCAGTCTTGATTAACCTTTGTCTACCTACTGATATGTTCAGTGTCTTGTCACTTTCTAGTTTGGGAAAACATAAATTTTGCTGTCATTCTTTTCCCCTTTGTTCTCATAAAGCCAATGACATAAAGGTTAAAGCCACTGAGAAAGGAAGATTTTCAACAAGTATAGTCCTGTTCATTGCTTTTCAAATGAGCAATTAATAATTCATAACAATTAACTGAGTTATGTGTTTCTCTTTCAATATGTTTCTAAACATGAATAGATTAAATGATAATTGCCATCAAATTTTATGTTCTATTTCATGTTCCCAATAAAAGTTTGTCTTTGGTAGCTCACTTTGTATTTCTTTTTGATATATTCATAACCAAATGCAATATACTATATTAAAATATTTATTATTAGCCTATCAAATATTAAACACTCTTAAATTATGTGGATGAAAGAAAACAAATAGGCCACTTGTTTAAGTTTTCATGATTTTCCTTATTTTAATATGGTTTGGATTTGTAAAACACATGCTCATAAAAGCTGATGAGGTGAGGAGCAGATGAGCTCTAGATCTTTAGATCAAGCATCTTTCCAAGCTTGTATACCCTCTCCAAGCTCTAACTGCCATTATTCTGTGAACACTAGTGGTTAAAAATACACACACACACACACACCACCACCACCACCACTAACAACAACAACAGCAATGACAGCTAAAAACATACTAGGCTTAAGAATAGTAACCTATACTTGAGGTTAAAATATCCATGTTTATTTTACTTCTCGATCTTTAATATAATTAGGAATCACCCACAGGTCTCTCTCTCTCTCTCTCTCTCTCTCTCTCTCTCTCTCTCTCTCTCGTGGTTAAGCCTGAGATTCCGTGTTTCTAAATATTTTCCCAGCAATGTGCATGCTATTGATTGAAGAATCATACACTTATTTTATTTTGTCAATTATTGTGTATGTATGAACACTCATGACTATGTCTATGGACCATTTGTATAAATGTGTCTATGGAAGCCAGAAGAAGCTGTAAGACCCCTTGAAAATAGAGTGACCGATGGTGAGCAACTCTATCTAGGGGCTAGGAACCAAAGCTATACCTCTGATAGAACAGCCAATAGTTCTAAATGCTGATCCATCTTTCCAGCCCATGCATCATCATTTTGAATGTCATAGTGGACATACTGTGCCTGCTGTCATTAGTCTGTAAGATGAGGGTGATTATGAAGTATGTTTTACATACCCTACACAAGGTTATAAATGCCTGATATATAGACAACAATGAAAAAACAATGGTCCTTATCAACATGATGCATATTAATAAAGATAAGCAATGTGTGACTTAAAATGGCTAAAATGAATTCTGTAAAGTCCCAGTTTAGATAAACATCTAAGCATATATGACAGAACTGTCTATAAGCAGAAAACCAGCTAGGGAAGTGGCCCTAAGTTCATTTCCTCTGACTGGGGCCAGGCAAAAATGAAGTGCTGTTTGACTGAAAGTCTTCTAGATTTGCCAGACTTTGAAGAGCAGGACTCACATTATATTTGTCTTTGGTTGCCAAAAGTTTTCGTAACTCCTGGTATGCAAGAGGACTTAGGCAGCTGGTAATCAAATGACCTTATAAATTAGTGAATAAATGTATAAACTTTTACTGAAATTTCCTCTAAGAGCATTTTGCTGATAATCAAGGTGACATTAATTTTTTTCAACATAGTGGAAGACTCAAGAAGTAAAAGATTTGAGTGACTCAATAACTAAAAAAGATTGCCAGAGAGAACAATTAAACTACTGCACAAGATTTTGTAAGTAATTCTATCACCTTGTTTAAATATATGCATGTTTTTCCTGTATAGCATTATCAAACCTTTGCTTTATCTGAAGGGAGGCATGGCTTCATAGAATGCTTTTTATCAGGTGAAACCTAATTTCCTCCAGCCTAAGAATTGAGACACCCCAACAAAATGAAGAAGGGACAGAGAAAAGTGGAGGAAGAGCTTATAAGTGTGTCAAGGGAAGAGGTTTGGAATGAAGGGTGTGTGTGTTGGGGGGGGAGAGATATTTAAGAAAAGGCCATATAGAAACAACATTTATAAACTATATGCTTAAATTGAATTACCCTACAAGGGGTTCAATGCTCCTCTCAGAAGCTATTGATTGCTAAATAAAACTCCCAGCGTCAGGTGTATGATACCTCACATTGTCTTGTTGCTTGGTGGGGTTATCAGAGACCAGCAAAGTAGACCATTGTTATTGGTCTTGATAAGAACTTGATAGGGAGTCCCTACTACTGAAGATCTCACACACTTTGGTCATAGGACTGAGAGAAATAAATTTGGTACTGTCATGGAGGCGCTCTACCCCAATACCTAACTTTAATAATACTGTAAGATATTATGTAGTATGCTGGGAGAGAAAAACCATAGACAGACATACCTAGAGGTGGGTGGGGCCAATGAGCTTTGTAACACTTCTGTTGATCAGCTTTACAAGACACGACAATAATAGCTTGAAGGCGATTGTTGTAACCAACTGCATTTTGATTGGACTAAAGACCCACACCCTAAGAAGAAACTCATACCTGTAAACTACATCTAAGAACCAGTGGGTAGGGACCTTCCAGCTCCAGAGGTGAGCCTACTACTACATTTTGCTAAATAAATGTAGTATTGAGCTTCCATCTAAATACACATCTCCAAAGCATCTATTTGTGCAACTATCAGTCCTTATCAGAAAAACATTTGTGTAGAGGACAGTGAGTAATAAAGACACTTACTCATTACTGTCCATGTGTAGAGAGCACATATATATATATATATATATATGGAGTGCTCAGAAACAAATGAGACATATATATTATACCCTAACCCCCTAGTAAGAGAACCTAGTGGAAGAGAGATAGAAAGTTTATATGAACAGGAGAGGAGAGTTCTAATGCGACAGGATCATTGTACTGCTGAACTCACAGCAGCTGTGGTTGCACTTTGAGAGTCAACATTTCAGCATGAAATAAAAATAGAAGCATATGGGATCCAAATCTCAAATGAGGAGCAATTGACAGTTGATGATGAATAGTAAAGAGAGAGTCAGTTTTCTTTTGGGGTATGGTCTCTGGTAAGTTGACTCTCCAGTGGATGACCCCCACAACCATGTATATATAGAAAACACTAATTGGACAATAATCTTTAAAAAATAAGATATGAAGTTGGGAAGGGTTCATTGGGGTTCTGGGAGGACTTGGAAGATGTAAATATGACTAAACTGTCTCTATATGCATATATATATATATATGAATATATGTATATACATAAAGTTTTCAAAATGAATTTACAGTATATTAAAAACTTTTAAAGCTTAATATAATTAAATAGAACTCTTATTTTATATACAAACACATCTGAGGATCCATTAGACATTTCTAATTTTTATTTTAGTTAGAAAATGCACTTCTGTAAGTGTAATATTTTAAGAAATATTTTCCATGTTGTCCTGAAAAATGTTGAGTCAGCAGGAGCATGATACATGGAGTGACTGTATGAGCCTCAGTCTCTAGGATGCTGTGGAACAGACCCCACAAAACTCTGTGGTGTTGTATTTAAATTCATGGGAGCAACATAATTGCCCATGTTATTGATTTCTTAATAATGAACGCTAGCATATGAAGAAAGTTCATAAAGGTGATGGCACTATTTTTTAAAGGTTTAAATTGTAATTCTTAAAAAAAAGTTACAACAACACTTTGCCATTTCATGGTGTTTCACGACTTAGTACTTTTAGAAAATGTAAGTGCACTGTAACACCACAAAGCTAAGGACTAGAAAAGACAGGACAAACTATGTCATTAAAATATATCTTAGGAATGATTTCTAATCTACAATGAAAACATGAGTGACCTTTTGACAACTTGAATGATACCTACTGTTCTAATCCATTGTGTATTTATATAAGCTGCTATTTCTTTCAACAAAAGGAATATTTTTTAGGTTTTGAATTAATTAATTTTTTGGTACTTATTCAGTTTACATCCCACTACTGCCCTCCTCCCAGGCACTCCCTCCCACAATCCTTCTCTAATCCCCCCCCTTCTCCTTCCATACCAGGGAATGACCCCTGGGTATCCCCCCACCCCACCCTGGTACTTCAAGCCTCTGCTAGGCTAGGTGCTTCTTCTCCTTCTGTTCAGGCAACAGCTTTTGGGATAGCCCCTGCTCCAGTTGTTCAGGACCCACATAAAGACCTCTTAAAAGCAGAAAACTCGGAAAACGTGGGCCAAAAGCATCTGTGTATTTGAATATGGATGGGTCATGGAGTCATTCCTGTGGGCAATTCGAAAGGTCTCGAGTTTAATCGGCTCAGTCACACTCAAAAAGAAGTCCGAGCAGAAAGAGTGTGAGTTCACAGCACTGACATGCACTGTATTAAGGATAATTACTAGCAATATGAAAGGTGATGGTAAAAAATTCCCTACGTTATCTACATGTTATAAATGTATTTTTCCTGTGTCATTGGCATTGGAGCACTGGATTATTAGTGTAGTTCTATCTTAGCGGTGCTTCCTGCTGACATTCAAGGTGATGGGCTCTCCCTGCGATACACAGCAGAATAATTCTTCCCTCTGACATGAACAGTCCTGATTATATTATGGCCACCCTGACTTCTCTTTCATTAGTTGCTGATTATACTAAATTGATGCTAAATTGGCTTGGCTGGCTCTTAAGGCCTTTAAACAGTTGGTATCGACCATGTCTGTGATCTCGTCCTGGAAATTAAATGGTCAAAGCTTTCATGTTTCTGGGAATCCTAACCATTTTTTTCCCTTAAGGTCAATTAGGACCTTGTAAATATGAACCTGTTAGATCAACCCCCTGCCTTATGCATGTCAAGGTTTTAATGAAAAGTCTTTCTTCTTAGGATCTCTCCTGATTCCTGCTACATGTTCTCTCCATCTATGTGCTAGCCCTTCTGTTTCTTTGTTTGCAATTGTTGTGTTGTGTTTATAATAAATCAAGCTGTGGCTACAAGGCAGAGCCCAGGCAGCCTTTTTTTCACTTGGATGATGAACAAAGAATTGTTTTTATACTTTTTAAAGTAAATCAAGCACAATGAAAAGGAATAGTGTTTTTGATATGTGTAATTTGTGTAAGAGTCAAATTTCAGTTCAATAAATAAAGTTTCCTTGGAACATCATCACAGTCCACATGTGAATGTTGTTGAGATGTATACTGACAGCAATGATGGTAGTTGGGACCCAGCTGTATGACCCACAGAGCTTAGCTTAGAAATTTAGATCTTTAGAGGAAAAGTTTGCTGATTCCTGGAAGAACTCATCAGATTCTCTCTCAATCTGTGAAGTAAAAATGGTGAAATCTTATCAAAAGCCAAAATAAACATGACCACCAACAGTCACTATAGCTGCTGTGCTACTTTAAAGTGTTTCAATTGAACAATGACCCCTTCAATCCTCAGCTCTGTCATCTACAAAATGAGGAAAATGCTTTCCTTCTCCGTAGAAGGAGATCATGTGTGAATGTCCCTTACACACAGAAATGGCTTCATACAATTTTATTATCTTAAAATGATCACTATTCTTAGCAGAAATTGACGTGTGCATACAGCTCAGACCCTTGTTGAGATTTCATGATCATACAATTTCGGGAACAGACAGTTCTCTGACCATTCAAGTCACTGAGTCATGGGTGGCCCTGAGAAGGGTGAGGTGAGTGATGTCATACTCGGTGGAGACATAGCAGCAGTTACACCCAGAAGCAACAATCTTGACACCATTGTTTGGTGTGCAAGCAGTATGACCTCAGTTGAAATCCCTAGAATCCACTTAAACCAAAATGTAGTGACACAGACCAATAATCTCAGTCCTCCTAACCAATTCTACTGTCGTATGAGTGGTAGACACAGGAGAAACCCAAGACACTCTCCAGTCAGTTAGCCTGGCCTCTGTCTGTTATCATGAGCAAGGAGATACCTGTCTCAAACAAGGATGAAGGCAAGGACTGGAACCTAAGGCTATCTCAACTTTGGATCTCTAAACACATAAAACTCATGTACCAGTGTGCTGTCTCTACCTCTGTCTCTTTCTCTCTCTCTCTCTCTCTCTCCTGTCCTCACTTGCTTTCCCCCCTCCATCTCACTTTCCCTCTCCCTCCACCATCTCACACAAAACACACACACACACTCACACACACACACACACACACACACACACACACACACGGAGAGAGAGAGAGAGAGAGAGAGAGAGAGAGAGAGAGAGAGAGAGAGAGAGAGAGAGAGAGAGAGATTTACAAAAATCCCTGACTTTAAATGTAAACTTCAATTTTATGAGTTGCATCGACTCTTACGGTCTGCCTATCAAGAACTCCCCAGCTATAGTTTGCAACAACACTCCAGTTCTACACTTATGTGTGAATGCTAAGGACTGACTCTCCAGTGACAATTTTCTTCTGCAGGTTTCAAGTTGGGTTCACACTTCTTAGCTTTCATCTTTGTACACACAGCTTTGTAAGACTTTGATACTTTCTGTCTCTGTCTGTCTCATTCACACACAGGTTCAAACATGCATTTACCAGAGTGTAAATAATGGCCCAAGGCAAAACCCTATATTCTGTCCAAACTGAAGGCAGAGCTCCAGTCTTCATTTCTACTTGTCCTTCTGATCACCTATCACATAGGACTTGGCTATTGCATTTCTTCTCATGCAACTGAGCCTGCACTTGACAAGGGACATTGGCAGTGACAGAGCTCATAGACCTTTATTGCTTAAACTTGTATAGTTTGGTGGCATGGAATGATTAAGTTGAGTATACTTGGTATTCTCAATGTTCTAACAAAGATTAAAAAAAAAAACCCAACATGAATTTCCAAGTCAGTATTTTAAGGTCTATTTTGCAGATGAGAACTGAGGGCTCCTTTTGATCTGAAAACAAGGTACCAGAGGCAATGGCTGGTAGGTGGGTTTCATGATGTTGAAAATGCCTGAAATTGCTCTCTTAATTGTGTAGTATCTGTATTTGTCACAAGCAAACCATCGGGAATTCAGGAATTGCAGGTTTTGAATCCATTTAGTACAAAATCCTATACTGAGAATATTCTGAACCACTCAGTCTCACCAAGCTAGCTGTGTCAGTATTTGCCTCTCATGGCTTCCCTGAATGGAGCCATTAGCATGTGGAGAGTTCCAGCACTTCCCACAGCCAGCATAATCCCTGACACCCTAGCCTCATCACTCAGGGGTGGCCCCAGGTCTCTGATATGGTAGAGGTAGGTGGGCCTTGTCTGACAACTCCAAATCAAAGGTAAATATCAGGGAAAACAAGAAGTATAGCTGGAGAGCAACAGCTCTTAGCATGACTGCTGAATCAGGAGGAATTTCTCAACTGGGGGCAGCTCTGAGCTTTCTCTTCTAGCTGGGAAAATGAACCTTGTTCCCCTGGAGGAGACTGAGCATATTTGTAATGCTTATGCATTGCCACTTTCTATCTTCTGTTTTCCTAATATTTTCCCTTTTCGATTACCTCTGAGAGGCTCGGGAATGTCTGTTTAAAGAGCACTGTTTCCCCACCCAGAGAATCTGGATAGCAGGAGTAGCAAGAGCCCTCCTTGAACGGTATCGACCGTTCATCATTCTTCTGTGTGTGGTACTCAGCAAGGGAAATGATGCTAACACTGAAGTTAGTGGGAAGGAAATTAAAAGCTTGGACCCAATGAGTCATTCACTTTATTGACAAAATGAAACTTTTGGTGATAGAGATAAAAGAGTTAAATAAGTAGAATCTGCTGTCGAGGTCTGTAAATGCTCTCGGGCATGACAGACATATCCACATTTAGGTGACAAGCTTCCTGTCAACAGATTCAACATGTAAGGTCATCTGGTGAAATGTGAACTGGACATTTTAATGTAACACGGCAAATAGGAAGAGGCAGCAACCAGAGGCAATTGAAAAATTACAAGTTAGGTTCAAGGTATTTGTCTGGGGAGGTGTAATCTTCATCTCACAGGAGCAATTGGAAACATCATCCTAATAGCTCCATGATCACAAGTTGTCAGGCCTGCAGAAATTAATCTCCATAGAATAAAAAAGAATGAAAGAAAAGGAAGAAATAAAAACTCCTGAGTTACGGTAGCAGAAGAATTGGGATCAGAAGTTATCTATAGAATAAAGGAAGATTTATTAATCCATGATTGCTGACTCTCAAAGGATTTAAAACACTGGGAGTCTGAAAAATGATGATTCTGTTTTGATTTTGATTTTTTGCTTGTTCTCAAAAATAATGAAAGTCCATAAAGTTGGGTGGATATGGAGATGTGGACAACCAAGAAGGAGTTGTGAGAGGGAAAGAAATATCATCAAAATATACTATATGAAAAAATAATAGACCCAAACATGAGTAGCTTCAGAGAAAAGCCTGGGATACATATGTAAAGAATAATTAGAGAGGAACACAGTAGCGTGGCCCCACATGTCTTCTAAGGATAACTGAGCTGACATTCTGGACATACTTGCCCATGGGCTTGGTCTAATATCAAAGTTGGAAAATTTGAGGTATCTTCACTTAGAATCTTCTCTATTGTCACAAGACCATTCAGAATCACCACTAGAAAGGGCACATTTGTCATCTGTTTGAAGTTTCTCATAGACTGGGGAACCTGTCATTTCTCAGTGTACCTCAGACAGTTAGACATAACTCTGGTTGGAAATTGGTAAGTTCAAAGCAACTTCATTCATTTTACTCATATTTCATGTTCTGCCTCCATTAACAGACAGGTCTATTTGACCCAACACAGAACTCAGTGTGCTGTGTTTGGTTTGAGTGTGAAATGTCCCACACAGGCTCCTGTGTTTGAAAACTAACAGCTGGTGGCACTGTTTGGCAAGGTTATGGAACCATTAGGAGATAGAGCCTAACTGAAGATATGTCACTCATTGGTGTGGGCTTTGAGGTTTTTGTAGCTTGCACACATTTCCTGTTGCCTCTCTGACTGTTGAATGCAGATGTAATGTGACTGGTTGGTTTCCTGTCCCTGCTGCATGTCTTCCCCCAAGATGATAAAATATTTCCCCCTGAACTATAAACCAGAATAAACCCTTCCTTCCTTAAATTGCTTCCTGTCAGGCACTTTATCATAGCAATGAGAAAAGTAATAAACACTGGCTGACATCTGTAATCGGACAAATTATATGTTTGCCAATATGCTTCAACTCTTCACATGAAAAACACCTCTCTCAAGGGAACAGCTGTCCCGCATCCCTGCCTTGCTATGATGGAAGTGCTATAATGACTAGATGTATGCAGTATGCTTTATTGGGATCATGACTTTTGGCCTTTATTCAACTAAAACTGTGTTATCTTTTGTCATGTATATATCCTGTCTTGAGATTAAGATGTGGTTTTAATCTGGGACCTCTGCATTTTTACCACTTAAATGACTGTCCCCACAGTTCCCTACCATCTGAGTTTTACAATTTAATTTTTTTAGCCTAAATGTGCAGCAGAGTGTCAACACATAGCAAGGGAGTGAATGAAATTCTTAATTATTAAGTTAGGTTTTTAAAGAAACTTCCTTTTTTCTTGTACATGCACATTTTAAACAGTCATCATCAATTTTATCAAAAATATTATGAAGCTTTTTCAATATCCTGGACATCAATGCGTGGGTTTTTAGAAGCCTTTACTCCTTTGTGTGACAGTGGTAGTTTAGTCGTCTTATCCCCTAACTGTGTGTTACTCTGAGTACTGGCTTGGTGACCTCACTGAACTTCTACCCCCATTATAGTCTGGTTTATAGGTCAGAAGTTCTTCAGGTGCACTGGATCCAACATGACTGCAGGTAGTCTGGATAATCTGTACTTCCTCATAATTCATTTTGGATGCTAAATGACATACTCCACAGTGTTTTGGAAGTTGACAATTGTCAGAGTGACAAGTGTAAAGAACCAAGCGAGAAACAAAAATGAGGCAGTACCTGAATTTCTGGAACACCTGTGCCTATTCTCTAAAAAGATTTGCATAACCCTTTCTTTTATTGGTCTGTTTCTCTCTCATTACTTTACTCTGTTTGGAACACCTCATAGACCCACAATGGGTCAAGAGGTTGGTGTACATGTTTGTTTTTCACATTTTCTATTCTTGGCCATGAAAAGGAATCCTTCATGGTATTTACTGCTCAACTGGGGTTCATCTTGATACTGGCTTTACAGGTCTGGATGAGAGGCTCAGCTTAAAGGCAAACCAAGCAAACAAAATGAATGAATGAACAAACAAACGAATGAATGAATGAATGAATGAATGAACCAACCAACCAACCAACCAACCAACCAACCAACCAGCCAATCACTAAACTAACTAACCAACCAACCAAATAAACAAAGAACTGGGATACAATAATCCTTATAATCCTAGTACTTGGACAATGAAGCAGAAAGATTATTCTAAGTTTGAAGCCAGTTGGGACTACAGACAGTGAGTTCTAGGCCAGCCTGGGATACAGCATCTCAAAGTAAAACAAAACCAACCAACCAACCAAACAAACAACCAACCCAACCCCAAACAGTAGCAACAGCAATAACAAAACCACATAAATTTCTTCCCTTTTTTGATGAAAACTTCTCATCAATATATGTGAACAATTTTAGCAGAATACATTGTTCATTCGATCAGATAGCTTGACAATTTAATTCACTTGTATTGGAGGGTAAAGAGCATTTAAAAGTTACACACACACACACACACACTTCCTAAGTCACAGGAAAATAATATTTCTGAGACAATATATCCACTCTGGCACCTCTGCTCACAAGCCACCTTGGACAGTTCCTACCAATCCCTAGGAAGTTAACTTGGGTGCCTCTTCCTGCTCAAGCCTCATTCTCAATTGGGCCTCACTAATAAGTGTCCACCTACACATCTTCCTTTGTTCTGATTTTATTCTGTCATAATGGTTACTCAACCCCATGACCTTATGTCACAGCAGCTGTTTACATCCTCGAAGCTTCTCTCATTAACCCAGTATCTGCACTTAAGGAGGCACTCAATACTGACTCCATCATTTTCAAGGGCAATGACGCATGGAAATGCATTAGGGTTGATAGGTGATAAAGCACAGAGGATTTTTTGCTTTTGCTTTTGTTTTTTTATTATTTTAATTGTGGGTCAGAGGCTCAAATGTACCTTCTGTTTCCAAGAGAAAATCTTAGGTGACAAGCTTTCTTCTGATCTTCCCATTGTTAGTGTAGTTGAGTGATGGGTCATATTGTCATATGAAAAAATTAATTTGTAATTTGTATCCTCACAATCATTTTAGTCTTGTTACATTCCAGGGGTCCTCCTTTTTTTTTGGCTCATCAGCTTTATATTAGGTATCAGACATAGTGATATAGACTTCTAATACCTGCATTCAGGAAGCTGAGGCAAGACCATGGGTTCAAGACCAGTCTGGACTAGAGATTGAAGCTTTGTTTCCAAATAAACAAAAGCAGAAACATTTCTATAAAATTTTCTCTTGGAGACATTTATCTCAACTATAGTCTTTCTATTCTTTGTATGATGAATCTTTATATGCACAACATTAACCTGTAAGCCCCACCTGCTCATGAACTATGTAACTTCCTGGAATGTTAGAAATTGTAGTTGTGGGAGATAACAAAGCCCCATGGGAAAATACAGTGGCCTATTGATTTGGCCTCATGAGCCCTTGCAACAAGTGGCTGGATACTATTCACGCTGGGACATTCGGGGGGGTGGGGTGGGGGGGTCCTGACCAAAGTTCATCTCTTAGTCTATATTTAATATTTAATACATGTTTGCTTTAAATTTGGTTCAAAATGATGGTGTTTGTTTGTTTGTTTTGTTTTCCTGGTGAATCGCAGGATTAACAGGCACTAGTTTCTACCTTGGCACCCATCTCTCCTTTGCTGCTTTTGTCTGATGGCCAGTTTGAGGACTCATGACCATCTGTTTTAGGACTGTTGAGTGCTTTCTGAATGATATCTCTTCATGTGGCTTTAGGAATCTAAAGAATAAGTGCTTTCTGGAAAATTACAGCAGACAGGCCTTTTAATTCTTAGCCTTATCTTGGGCTACTGTTCAAGTGAGTTGCTTTTCTTTGGGCTGTCCAAGTGCCTTTCACTGTTCCTCTCAGTACCTAGCTCAGGGTACCTCTAATATTGACCTGTCCAACGCCAAACATCTCTGCTTATTGCCACAGTCCATCTTCTCATAGCATGCCATTTTGAGTTACA
The DNA here is from genome assembly GCF_000001635.26 of Mus musculus. NCBI lineage: Eukaryota > Metazoa > Chordata > Mammalia > Rodentia > Muridae > Mus > Mus musculus. The sequence continues at coordinate 109,826,300 of NC_000069.6, forward strand.
TGTAAATGTAACTGCCAGATACCTAGAAATTACATGAGTGGCAGATAGAAAATTAGATCAGTTTTTTTTTTGTACATGTTTCTAGTGAAATCTAATGCTATTAGTTGTTGTCATAGTATTTATCCTCTTTAATTTTATGTAGAAAATAAAATGATTGTATTATAAAGATAACATGATTTCTTGTAGAAACTGTCTCAACATTTCCTGCATGCTACTATTGGATTCAAATAAAAAATAAGCACACAGAATTATAGCTGTGGTATCCAATAGGACAGACATGAGCTGTTAGGGCTTTAGTTTGAATTGAGATGTTCTCTAATTACACCCAGGTGCTTCCAAAGATCCTAAAGATGGGAATATACCTCCTTAGTAATTTTTATATTAATTATATGCTCAAATGATAATTTCCTTCATATTTATGGTTAAATACAAATCAGTTCTGAAATCTCTTTTCCACATTTCTTTTTCTTTTCTTTGTTGGCGTGACAGCAATACAACTGAGATGACCTCTGTAGCTTGCTCTTTTCATCTGGGCAACCTTGTTTCAGACGACATGGCTTGTGGGTGTTTCATAGTAGTAAGTTTATAAACATGGGAAGCAAAGTGAGTGCAGAACCATAAGACAGAAGAAGTTACAACACAGGCAGGAAATTTCTGCATAGATTTAAATGGTTTTTGATTGAATGGACACACTGACATGCCTCTTGCTTGACAAGCTTCTCAGAAGATTTGAGAGTCTGCAGAGGAAGAACCAAATAGCAACTGTCTAAGGTTCACTACGAGGCACCTAACCCAAATGTCTCAAAAACCGATATTGATTTTTTCATTTCTTTTACCACAGCATTCAATATGCCTTAGATTTACTACCTTCAGGGTCCAGGCTAAGATTCAGTGGTGGGCATGATAGCAAGGTTGGTTATAAGTTATGTAGATATTGTTGAATTTATGAACTCTGCAGTTCCAGGGAAGCTTTCAGTTCAGGAAATATATTAACCACATACACATCACACTTCATTTCGTGGTGAGGATTTCCAAGCTGGGTTCCCTACTGTGCCACTTAATTTATGGTCTGACCAGGTATACACATTGCCATACAATATTTCAATATAAGTTGTGTTAGCCATCAGAGGAGATGAGGGTGAGTTTCAGAGAAGCCAGCTGGACGACTGATGGATCACTCTCCTACACAGGCTGGGGCACTAAGTAGCCTATGGAGCTTGTCAGCTGGATGGGTCTTTTTCTGCTCTGAGATGCTGCACATACCAGCCTAGACAAGCAGAATCAGCCATGCTGCAGCAGGCAGAGGGCAGCTCCCAGAGTTACTTACGTTGACAGCCGTAGTACCAGGAATTTCCTGGCAGACACTCATCACATTTAGGCCCTGTTGTTCCAGTCTTACACTCACAAAATCCTGAGCCATTACAACGATCATGGATTGAGCCCAAAGGGTTACAATAACACTCTGTAGAAACAAGACAACACACAGGCTGGAGACACTTCGAGTGGCTTAGAGGTTATCAACACAGGAGCGTCACTTACTTAGAAGGATTCACTTACTTAAAGGAAGATGTCCATTAATGAAATGCTTTGGCAAATGTGGCTATTTCAGGGCCATTTATTTACTTGCTCAGCCTTCCATGGCATCATCTTTATGATAGGGGAGGAAAAGAGCTGAACCCTTCCAAGGAAATAAGACATCATGCTTTCACCAGTAACAGATCATAATGGAGATTCCATTTGTTAGGTCATTTTTTAGATGGTTTAATGAATGCCATGAGAAGTATGTATATCAAGGATAAATCAATATTCCATCAGTGTAAAATCTGTTTTAAATTATTCAAATGGGTTTATCTGCTACCCTCAATATCTGGGAATGGCTGAGCGTCTCAAAGTGCAATACGAATGCACTTTACTCATTTAAAGGTACTTTTGCTTTATGATTTTGGATGGTGTCTTAACTTATTTATATGTATCGGGTTTTGAGATGAGCCCTTAGCCATTGTGTTTGCTAGCCATGATCACACAGCTCTTATGTAGCTTACATGAACAACCATGAAAGAAAAATAAATTTCATACTCCCAATCTGAAGGAAAATAAACTTTGAGATGGATGTTTGTCTCTACAACTTTCTTGTCCGGGCAAGGTAATGGCTTGGCATAATAAAAAGCCAAGGGAATGTTTCTTTGATCCCCATGCACTCCTAGACAGGGCATTTGAATATCTGAAGCTCTATAGTGTTCATAGCTTAAGTGGGGAGTGGGAAACCTGTTTTGTCCCCTAGGTGGAGACACATAGGTGGTTTGGAGCAAGGGATGTCTGAGCTGGTGTTCTTTTCACCACTACCATGCTGTGTGATCTTGGGCAGGTTATTGGGACTTTCTGTTTCTCAATTTTCTTTTATTTTAAGATGGAACCATTCTGAGGATCTCCCAATAAAAGTTGGAATAAAATCATGTAGCAAATGGACCAAAGCTCTGGGGAGTTCAGCTTAATTTTAAGTGAGTTGTGTCATTAGCGATGAGGATTTGGAATTATCATTGTGAATAGACCTGGAGGTTTTACTCAAATTTTGACATTGAGACAAATGAAAATTTCTTCCAACGATGTGAAAGACCTTTGAATTATGATTTATGTTGTGTTAACTCAGTATTTAGAGCTTAGAATTCTCATGAAACAAACAGTTATACAACTAATGATGGTGTGTAAGTGTGTGTGTGTGTGTGTGTGTGTGTGTGTAAAATTAAAATAAAATTCCAAAACATTTCTACTTTTCCATGGCAGCATTTTTTATTCTAATGTGTGCCTATGTGTGGGTAGGAATAATTAAAAGTCATTATTTTGTTGTGGTTTTTAATTTTTGTTTATACATTTGTATTCACTGAGTTGTGCCTAGGTCGCCCTGGAATGGGTGTCACTTTATAAAGTGGGCATGTTGATAAAGAGTTGTTGGTGTTTTGTAAGCCAGTTTTTGTTACACCTGGGCAGTATGAACCTACATGCTGTTCCAAGTAGTCCACAGTGATCAAAGAGATAGGTTTTTAAAAATCAAAAAATATACTGTCCAACATCTAATCCATAGTAAGTCCCAGTCTTTGTTGTAAGAAAGCTGGACAATGTAATCTTAGTTATAAAAATAAACGGGTAAGAGACATAATGTTTTCCCTTCTTCACCTTATATAGGAATAGTACAGTTTTTTTTAGATTTATCACTTAGGAAGTTCTATTCAATGATACATGGAATAGTAGGAGAGACCGTAAGGATAATATTTTATTACATGAAATTATGAAGAAAATGCAGGGCTGTCAGATTGCAAGCCAGCATAAAATACTTTGCACAGCTCAATTAAAACCTTATACTACAATTTATTTAGGGGCATTAAAATCGTCTTGAGTTTCCTTGGTTCTGTGCAAGGAACCTCTCATTACCTGATCGTGGGTTTCAAGGAGAATTAAAAATAATGCATCATAACTTTGAGATATGTTTAGTAGCAACTGCTGAGCCCTGTGTTTCTCTCTGATGCAAAGCTCGTTAGGGGAATTATTAACAGTGATTACTCAAGGTCAGAAACCATGCATCCTCTAGCTTCCTGCTTAATGCTCAGGTTTGTAGGAGACAAAGGCAAACAAGGATGCCATTTTCATGTAATTGTTGCATCGTCATGGGGAAATGTCATGTACCTCAGAAGACATGACTGTATGTCTTCTTGGAATATGTATGAAAATTGAAAAAATTCACCAGTCACCACAAAGCAGCAATCACTGTGGCAACATGAACTATCCAGCTGCATTATAAATTTGCTATAATATAAAGTGACCTCAAAACATCTACCTAGATTAGAGATGTGAGCTATTCCCTCACAGTTGGATGGTGAATTTAATTGACAATTACTAAAAAAAAAAAAAAAATTGCAAGGCATCTATTGAAAAAGTTTGTTTTTTTAATTTAGAGATGATGTAGAGTTCAAAGTACTTGAGAATGCTGTGAGAATGAATTAAGCAAATATCCATTCCTTTAGTTCTTTCTGGACTAAATAGCAATTAGTTCTCAATTGCTGTGGTAGGGACTTACAAATTAAATATTCAATCTTTCCCTGTAAGGTCTTTTTGCTTTGCTTTATTTAAAGTATTTAAATGTGAGATACTTTAATTTCATATATATGCATATATGCCTATGTATATATGTAGTGAATTAGAGTTTGTTCTAGTGGTTGTATTCACTTAACCTTTTGTTTTGTCTTTATTTATAGGAGGGTATTTATATTTTTTCACAAGTGGCATACAGCAGAATATATTCTACACTCAAAATTAAGACAGCAGTGCATCCTTTTGTTTCTATTAATATCCTCAAGTCTTCATAATCTAAGTGTTAGGAATGTAATTGGACACCTTTTCATAAGATGGCAGTAGGATGGCTACTGTCCTGCAAAAGCATACTTGAGGTAAAGTCTGGGCATCTATAGCTTTGCTGGCTGTGTTAGAGTGGTTAGGAGAGAGTGTTCAGTTCATGAAGTCAGGATGTTTTTCGCTAAGAGTATACAAGTTGGGTCAATCTGTCTTTATTTCACCCCCAATATGAAAGAGGAAAAAAATCATTATTATAATACTTACCCTACTGTTTTGTTAATGAGAATTAGTTGTTTTATCTTTTTTTTTTAATTGCATGTCAGTGCATACTTTACCAGTGCTTCCTGTCCATTTGTTTACAAAAAAGCCAGGAGGTTTAAATGACTTACCTAGCTAGGGGATAGCAAACTGGGTGTTGAACCCAGCTCTCCAGCATCTAACTCCAGTACTTTCTCCACTAATTCACAAATAATAAAAAAGAAGCATTTTGAAAGAAATAGAAAATATTGTCGGCATATGCATACTTGGTCCAAATAAATTCAAAATAACCATAGTGCTATTCAATGGTAGTAGGCAAGAATGTCCATGATTGTCACACTGAAGGCAGAAAGTGGGGATCCAAGACTCACAGTTGAATTGAAAAACTGCCTCTTACTTTTGACAAAAAGATCACTTTTTATTTTATGTCTACTATGCTTTAATTTTCCAACTTATCAATGCTATTGAAATTTGTCTCTGGAAAATTTTGCTTGTATAATTACTGGTGTGGTAACAGGCATCACACTTCAAATATATACACTTTAAAGAGTAAATTATGCAATGAAATTCCATTTACTGCTTCTCTATCAGGCTCTCTCATGCCACTGTTTTGAGATAGGGGCTCATGCAATGCAGGCTGGCCTCCATCCACCATGTAGCCAAAGCCTGCCTCAAATTCCTGATTCGTTTCGTTCATCTACCACTTGTACTGATTACAAGTGTGCCCCAGCATGCCTGGCTCCAGACTTCCTTCCTTAAAGTCAGGCTCTTCATAGAGAAGGTAGAAGAAACTTCCAAAAGGGAAGGAACACCTGATCCTTTTAGCTGAGAATAATCCGTCATGGGGGAGGGGCGAGGCTCCTGGGATTTCTCTTCCCAAGACTCTATTTTCTATGGCTCATATACCTTGTGATCTAACAGAATTTATAACCTGGAGAAGTCTTGAGAAATTACTCTTCCTCTGGGAACAATAGGAAAATCCAATAAGTGGAATTTCATTGCTGCATATAGAAAAGGTATGCAAACTTTTGCATTAGAATCTACTAGTAGTTTTCAGTTCTTAATAGCAACATTTTAATATACCAATATTTGTAGATCATCATCAATTATACCTGACTCTGTATCACAAAGTATTTTACCTAAAATAGTTAATTATCATCTTAAAGGTTGAATGTAGAATTTGAGGTGAATAAAATCAGATAAAAATTTATCAGATTTTAAGATTTCATGCAAAAATTAAAGAGACAAAAAGGAGAGAGAGAGAGAGAGAGAGAGAGAGAGAGACTAAAGAAAGAAAATTCGAATATTCTTCATTTCCTAGATATGATTTCTCATGACACCATCTTTAACATAACAATATAAGGATTCAAGTTCCATCCCCCAACCCCAGACCAAATATGGCTTTATCCAAATGCAAGCGAATTTTCAGTCTACCAAGGATATTTACTCCATTGAGGATATTCATTCTGGCTCAGCTGTCGTGCAGTTCACCAGCGTCTTCACCCTAACCAGCTCCCCATAGCTCCAAAGGCACAGAACAAAAGCTGAAATCATAATGGAACTGACCTATGCACACATTCTCATCGTCCAGCTGTGCAGAAGCATTTCTGAAGTAGCCCAGCCTGCATAACTCACAGTGCTGCCCTCTAGTGTTGTGTTTACAGCTCACGCAAATGACTGTGTTTAGCAGATCGATATAACTGCACCGATTGGAGTGGCCGAAGCATTCACAGTCTTGCAAGGAAGAACAGAAATGTATACAGAATGTATACAGCAGCAGAGAAATAGCACGCTACATGCTTGGGTGACGTGTGGGATGGAGAAAAGATGGCGGCATGGCATTAGATAGATGGAAACCAACATAACACATGGTGACAACAGGTGGCTGTTTCAGGCAGGATAGAAAGGTCGGACAAACACTACTGAAGATTGTTCATTCGTGGCAGACAAGATGAGCAGAAGCATTTGCAGGTGCACACCTTTTAAAATTTTGGGAAGTCTCGGTTTCAACGGATGCAAAAGTCTAATTTTGCACATGAAAAACTTCACTGACTTTGCATCATTTCTCGCACTTTTCCCCCATCTTTGCAGCCCTAAAAAGAGGAAGGGACGCATATGAGCAGCAGCAGGTGTGTGGATCTGCTGACTCCCATGGCTCTTTTGTTTCCCTTTTAGCTTATGATGTTGGTGGAGTTCTATAGACATCATGGCAAGTTCGAAAGGATTGAGACAATGACACAGGGTTTGATTTTGTTTCTCTCTTAAGTCAAATATACATGATTATGTGTTACAGAAAACACAAAATACGGGGTGATTATTGCTATGGACAAACATAGGACAAAAATGTCCTTCTCTTGAGTTTCTTAATGTGTCTGGTACTAAAGGGGAGTTCAGTGACATACTGTACCCCAAATTCCTTTTTCCCCTTTCTCTTTAAAATCCAGAGGTACCCAAGAGGCTGTAGGAGTGATATGGTATGAACTATAGAGACATGATGAGGATGGGAGCTGGGGGATGGTTGTAGAGGCATTGGCTTTTCTCTCTTGCATTTCACCAACCCAAGAAATTGTTTTAATATAATTCAACCTTCAAAAAGAAATGGTAAAAAAAAAAACCCACAATGATTTCATTGGAATAACTATTTAATAACTCTCAAACAATTGGGAGGGACAGTTTGGTGGGAATCAAAATATGGGGATTTACCTAGCTGACATTTATAAGAAAAGTGAACCATGATTGTGCAAACTGTATTTGCTTACAAATACTCATCTCATTAACGTCTTATACTACCCAGCAACAAAGCCAAACAAACTAACTAGTTGAACTCATTTATTCATTCTTTCGTCCATTCAGTATTTTATTGGAACGGAATTATTATATGTGTTAATTTACTCCTTATTTAGCTTACACTCATTTTTTTAGAAATATAACATTTTCATATCAGAGTAAAAATGTGAATATAAATTAAGAGACTAAGAAAATGTGATATATACATACATATATACATACACATATAAATATGCCATATGTACTATATTTGCTATGTCTCAACTTATCAGAGCAGTATGGATTCATTAATCAGAGATCTGGTTACTGCAATAAACACTAAGATTAAAGTTTGGCTAGAAGAAGGGGAGGACACAGGGGATGAGGAAAAGTAGAAGAGCGCAATTACAGTGCCAGCAACTTGTTGGATCTAGTGGTATAAAAGAGAAGCAAGAACAAGGTGGAAACCCGAAAGCCACTTGACTGGAGATTAGTCATATAGATGTGTAGGGAGTAGGACTTTGGATGAAAACAGGAAAGACCAGGTGGAAAAGAAGGATTGGGAGTAAGAGGCTGTGGAACTTCAGTGTGAGAATGAAAATATCGAAATAAAATGAAGTAAGACGTGTCACAGCAATAACAATGCTACCAACAGCAGTCAAGTTACAGATCTTGAAGTGAGTTACTTCTGAAAACAAGTCACCAAACCCACAATGCCTTCATTTCTGTGATGGCACTAATTATTCCGGGATCCTGTTTGAAAATCAAATTATTAATTTGATAGGTGAATTGGGAATAGCTATTTAAGATAGCATAATCTACTACATTTGTACTATCATAAATGTATTTCCAAAGGTAAGTGGATATTAAAAATCAAAGATGTTCTAGGAAGTAGGCTGATGACAACTTCATCATTTAAAAGACTTTTTCGAGAATGTTTCTGAGACCTTGGAAAAGCTTTCCTCTCTGGCAATAATATATTTGAGGATATAAAATTTAAAAAGTATTTGGAAGGCTTTAGAGGAATATATAGATAAAATATATATCAATTATAAGTATGTATCTGTTCATTAAGCTATATAGAATTTGGGTATGGTTAATTTTGGTATGATGTTTTAATTTATTTGGAAGTACTTTATAATAAAGTTTTTAAAAATTCTCAAAAAGGGATAATTCATAAGTGATTATTACACTGTCCTATTATTTTCAGGCTATTAATTTACCATCCTTTACTTTCTGGTTTTCAAGTCTTCTGCTCAAGCACAGAGCCCAGCATGATCCTTCCTAATATGATCCAATTTGAGTTGTGCTGCACATCAAAAGTCCCAAGGTCTGAGACTAACTGTTGACCTACCACATCTTCCTTTCCGCCTAGAATCTATGGAACCTTCTTAGAACCTCACTTCCTTCTACATTTTCCACTACCCTCTTACTTCCACTCAGTCTTCTGGGGAAAATTGTTCGTGACTTAATTCAATTCTTTACCTCGCCATACTAAAATGTTAGCAACCATACATGGGTGGGAATCTATTTCCTATTTTCAAACAAGTTTCACTTGAAGTTTATGCTCATTAACTGCAATTGCATCCTCTGGTTATTTGGTAGTCCTTCCCTAAAGAGTTACAGTATAACCCTAGATGTTGGATCTCCTCCTTCCATACTCATTGTTTTTGTTGTTATACATTTGCTTTATGTCTTCAAAGTTTACATGTTTCAGAGTTTAGTCCTTGGGCCTTTATGCTTTTTAAATTCCAGCTAGATATTTTTAAGAGTTTAAAAATCATGTATATGTAGACGTTAAAAACATCTCCATGTATAGCATTCCAAAATACTATTTTCTAACCTGAACCAGCTTTCTAGTTAGTAAGAATCCATTCAGATGCATGTCTTACACTTGACACCCTTCACACCATCTCCACCAGTATATTTAAATAACATCTTAACGTTAAGGTGTTTGAAACTGAGATGCTGAGGTCCCTTCCTAGCTCTGCTGCTCAACCAGCATCCTAAGAAATACCAAGTCCATCTCTCCCACTGCTTAGGTTGCAATGCCAGGATTGTCTTTGGCATCTCTTCTTTTCTCTGCCTACACCAGTCAATGAATCAATCCACCTGGCTCTGCTTTCATATCTGTGGCAAAGGTGACTTCTCACCATCTCCGCCATCTCATCCTCAGCTGCAGATAACATCACACTTCACTGACATTGTTGTCATCATCTCTAAGCTGCATTTCCTGGCAGTGAGAATGATCCAATAGAAACTCAGATTAGCCCAGGGTGCCTCACTCCTTAACATCCAATTGGCTTCCCATTTCAATCATATTAGAAAGTTCACTGCTTCTTTCTTTAGTTTATGAATCCTTGACTTCTTCCTGACTTTTTCCACCCTTTCCTTCACTTGTTGCAAGACGCCTTTTTATTGCTCTTGAAACACATAAAGCACATTTCCATGATTATATTGTCCCTTGGGTGGGTCAGATGTCTTCCTCTCCTGACATCTCTACTCAGTATTTTCCCTCCCCCAGCACTTTGTCAAGTCCAGGCTAAAGAGAATTCTCTGAGTACTTCATCTGAAATAATAACCCTGCCACTTAAATGTACTAATCTTCCAGTATCTTAATCCGTTTTTATGTTTTTATTAGCATTTATAATATCTGAAAAATGCATTTTTAAAAGGTCTTGCTATCTATTCAGTATAAACACATGCGTGTAGACCATATCTGCTTTGCTTGAAGCTATAACCACAGAACTGAAAGCATTTCCTCACATATGCTAATCACTCGGAATTCTATTGAATGAGAAAATAAATGAATGAATAATGATCTTAAAGTACTCTCCCACAGGAGACAGAGGAAAACACAGAGGAAAGAAACGTTTAAATATATTCTTCTACCACTCAAATCCCAAGAGAGTACAACTACGTCCTACGCATTATACAGTTTAGAAAAACAGCACCACACAATAAGAAATAACCGAGTTAGTGATTATATTAGCTGAGTCAATGCATCTGTGTACAGACCAGTTTAGGAAGAAAAAAAGTAGCTTTCTGCACATTGCTGTGCCTTTATATTTTTAAATTTCAAGTCACATTGGAATATATAACATAACAGGCATGTGTTATTGCATCAGTAAACAGAGCTGAAGTCTCTAAAGCACACATTCATGAATACATGGTGTGACAGAGCGAGCACAGGCAACAAATTTATCAAGATTCTTGTGTACCAGGCACCTTATGTGAGGAGGTAAAGAGAAAGAGGTCCAGTCATGCACCAGTGTGATTGACACTAAGTGTTGGGTTGGGCTCTCCTATGCAATGAAGGAAATGCAGAAGTGTCATCAGCCTTAGAAACAGTAGAAAACCCCAATGTGCAACAATTAAATATGCCTTCAGATGTCTTCAGCCATGGACCAGTGATCTAGTCAGTAGACATTGACTTTTACAACTATGCTTAGATCTATAATATACCTATCTTACATATATCATGTTCTGTCATGCAAGGTGCTTATGATAATGAGGTGCTTATTAGTGACCAGTTAAGACTAAGGCAGGCTAGAGATGCTTTTGAGAGGGAAAGCACTCATAGTTGGCTCTTTAATTGATTTGTTAATTGGCTTTCCATGGAAACCAAGGCCCACAACTCTGAGGTTTTTCACAAGGTTTCTTCTGACTGAAACTGGCTGTGGAAGACCTTAGCGGAACAGGAAAGCCAAAAGTTGGAGACAAAGACAACTGAAGAAAAATAGTATCAGGAAGAAGAAAAGATTTCTTTTCCCTTCTATGTCTTTTTTTCTTATTTTACTCCTTTTTATGAAATTATATTATTACATCACCCATGTGACTATAGCAATGACAACAACGTGCACTCTGGTTGTCATAGATCATTTCCTCAAACAAGGAAAGGCTACTCAAATCCAAAGCTGTTGAAAACTCATTTCATTCATCTACACAGAAAAGGTTTGGATGATGCTTCCCTTGAGCTCTTTCCCATGGCAGAAATGAAAAACCTGTAAAATTCTCTTTCATTTTTTTTTCTTCTTCACTCTACCATGTTCTTCATCCTTCTGCAAGTTCTGAGACCCTTCTGTACATTTTAAATAATAAATCTCCTCTATTAGCTGCCTTCTTCCTGCTTCTGAAATGTGTCTGCAAGTAATTAGCACTCTGACTGAAGAAACAAGAGGTCACAGGGTCAGACTCACGTCAAGAGGCCTTTGGTATATTGGGCATAAGAGTGAATGAAAGGGTTTCCATTCTCTCGTCTCTGTTCTCCTTCATCTCTTTTGTTTGGCTCAACAGCATTGCTGATTATGGATGGGGAAGCTTCTTACCATAGTTCTAATGACTGCTGTGATATAGATCATGAGTCCAGATCAACTTCTAACCCTCTGAACCTACCACAGGTTCATTTGTATCTATTCTCTATAACTCCCAGCCCAGATGAAATTGCCTCCAAAGGCATTCTCAATATCCCTTACTTCAAAATACACCATGATGCATCAGGACATAGTTTAAATGTGATTATTTTCCCTTTTCCCATCTTGTCACCAATTTTCTCCTTTTCCCTATATGCTTCAAATATAAATTCACTATTGACTGCAATCTTGTAAACAGCTAAATTTATTAAGCAAGAAGAAAGCTCTCCTGGTATTTTACCACAAAGACCAAACCAAGGTCTGATTTTACCAAGAGGTGTTTTCATGGAAAATAAAATAAGGAACAAGGAGGAAGACATATGCCCAACAGTGAAGAGTGGAAAACAAGACACACCTGTTACAGAGGACATTTAAGAAATTTTGGTGAAGAAATAAAAACAGGGTCTTCATGTTTCCTGAAAAATCTTCATTCTGTGAATGACAGATGCTAGCTGGAGTAGGCCAATCATGAGTCACAGATGAGCAGCTGCCCATTTTAATTTAAAGGAAGTGACAGGACTATTACTTTAGAATGTGGCCAATACTTAATCCAGAACTCTTCATGGATGTTTTGCACATTTGTTCAAAACCATGTTTGGCATCAGAAACTCAAATATATTTCCTTAGTGACACAGTGAAATGAGAACCATAAAAGAAGCCTGCCTTTCTGGCATCACGACAAACATCCTTGAGACCCACTGCCAGTGGATTTTCTTATTTTCAATAAAAGGAGCATGGGTGTTAGAGCTCTCAAACTCATGGTCTACCCAAGAATCTTAACTGTCATAATTCCTACCAAAACATTAGTTTTTCAGAAAACAAATCTTGGGGCATCTTTCATTGCAGGTGAATTTCTGAGTGAAGCCACTTTTTATATATGTAACATTCTCGGTACTTGTTGATGCATTAGCTGGGTATCAGTCAACATGCCTCACCGATAAGCTGATGGGTACACTTCACAGATATTCCAGATTCATACAGTGCAATGTCTCACAACACATAACACCATGGGATCACTGTATGAATCCAAGAATTCCTACCTCGCTTGTGGTTTGCAACTTGAACAGAAGAAACTGTTGACAAAGCTAATTTGGGAGCAACTGGTTTAAAAAAATGAACAGCAAATTAGAGACAATAGTGAAACGTTCAAACTGTAATTAATACCTTATTACCAACCCACTCTGTGGAGCCCTGATGAAGAGAATGTTCTTATCTTTTTTTTTTTTCTTTTCCTGGAAATCTGTTGCAATTACAAAGGAAAGTTCCTATTTGGCTGCAAATGTTTCAACACTGTCATTAGTAATAAAGCTTTTGTTTTTAGAGGTATAAATGTGTCTATATATGAACCAGCTAGACCATTTGTTGTTGTTGCTGAACCTACTAGAGATCTCAGAATATAGTCATACGGTCAAGCTTTCGGCAGCATTTGACCTCCAAGTCATGTGAATATGGGTCCCTCTAAGAATTGTGTTTCCTGTCCCACTGTGTATTGCCTCAGTGTTGCTGTCCTTTGTTAATGACAGGATTGTCCTTCTAAACTAGTCTGCTGTTTCTTTTCCACCGATTTATGATGAGTTTCTTGTGCAAGTAACAAAAACAGAATAAGGTCTGGGGGTCTTTGCTGATGTTGGCAAGATAAATTATCGTTCCACAGAACTGTCCTCCACCAGACATTTTACCTGGCATTAGTATTTTGAGTTTAAGCACTTAATCCAGCTGTGTTACATTTTTAAGTAGCTTAATTTGAGCCCCTTATCCACATCCTAAAAAAAAATGTACAATTGGCCTTCTCTAATGCTGTTTCTGAAAGCTTTAATCCCATGACACCAAAACCAGCAGAATAATCAAATGGGTTCATTTCATGATTTGAACAAAGCATAATCTTATTCAGATCAAAACTCGCCGTGGAGAAGTGTTAAGCCTGAGGTCTTTTCTTGTATGTTTGTCATAGTACTGAATTCAGTGGGAAAAACTGTGTGCCATTCAAAGGTGCTCCCACTGAACTTGCCAAGGAATAAGACTAACCTTTTCTCCCCTCACCCTGCAGCTCCTCGGGGAATGCTATTAGCAGGAATAAACTTGAACTGTATTTCTTCTTCCATGTATGTACCCAGAAACTTGGAGAAATCCATTTAGAGCAAATGATTAAGGTAATTCTATTTGCTAGTAATGTATGTATCTAGGACAGTCTCGATTTCATCACTCCAATAGTGGACTGAAAATGCAGCCCTTCCAATTTGACTCCTCAACAAATTGCTAATATATTTTGTTTTGCTTAGTAGCTATTTCCTGGTTCCTCCTTTTGCTCATTTCCTCCTCCATCTGTATTCATTAGAGTTCAAAAGGAACATCCTGTCTATAACTAAAGAAGGCAGAAGTCAGTGATGAATGTTTTATTTTTGGAGAAAGAAGGCAAAAAAGAACACTGCTTTCTATTGAGATAAGCTCCTGTTTATATACAAACACATGTACATATAGGAAGGTCTTGGTGTGAATTTAACGTTAATCTAAAATTTCAGCTTCACAACTTTATGATCCATTTTAATAATTCTATTTCTTCCTATGTAATCCTACTGCTAGTTTCCACTCTTCCTCTTTCCTTCTGCTTCTAGTTCCTTCCTTTCTTCATTCTTTCCTTCCTTCCTTCCTTCCTTCCTTCTGACACCAGAAGCCATAAAATAATTACTGTTCTGAGAACAGACCAGGATTTTTTTTTCTAAGCTGGTAAACGTGAATGTTCCTTGGTAAATGGGATGGAAAGATAATTCCAACAAGAGAATGTTTTAGGATGTGTATACATGCATCATGCATCGATATAGATATATGAAAAAGAAAGAAAAGAGAGGCAGAGGCAGAAGTAGAGAGAGAAAGGGAGGGCAGGATAGAGGGAGGGAGAGAGAGAGAGCGAGTGAGAGAGCAAGAGAGAGAGCAAGAGAGAGAGAGAGAGAGAGGGAGAGAGAGAGAGAGAGAGAGAATTTTGCAAGTTGATATGGAATAATAGTAAACAGACGCTCTGGGAGTTTCAGTGATGCCCTTATATGTTCATCTTGATCCTCAGAACAGTGGAGGCAACCAGTGAGTTTACTTAAGAAGAGCAAAAGGGAAGGAAGGAGTTTGTAGTGTCCACACGTTTTTTAAGATTTATATCCATGCTATGTTGACAACTAAACTCTAGGCTTTTCTTGAGACTCTACAAAAGTACATTTTTTCAAGACTTATAAATCCTGTTCCATCTGATTTTCCCCTCAGTCCTCTTTCACTCCAGTATTTCTGGGACTATATTCATATTAGAAAAAATAAAGATTCAAATTAGGATTCATTCAAAGACAAAGCATCCGTGGTAATGTTCTAGTTCGTGTTAAGATGGTATATAGGATTTTCCCCCCAAACATGGGATTTTTATATCAGTAGGAATTTTAGATGCTCCTACCTTGTTTTGGGTTAGAAACCTCAAGGGAAGAAATATTCGGCCATATCCTATTAAACTTTGGAGGAGCTGCATGCATCAGGAAAAATCAGGGAGTGTTATTTTGAGGTATGATGTCATTTGGTCTAAACAACAACAACAACAACAAAAATATATATATGGACAAAGACATGAAGCACACACCTTGTTTGTTTGTTTTTTTAACTTGGTTGTGATGCACTTAAACAAAACATGACTTCCACACCAAACAAGAGCAAGCAATTGATGACTCCCAGATCATTGAATGGACATTATTTGTATAGTGACTTCTTTAACGAAGCTCTGCCTTTACTTTGGAAATAAGTAGAGTGTTCTTACACAAATAACCAAATAGAAACTTCAACAATCCAAACTGATATGAAAAGCTGGTGCCTGAAGCCAGAAGATAACACTAAAGAAATAATTTTCTCACTTGAAGTTTTTATTCTACTCAATTTATATTTACAGATATGAACTGGTTGCATTAGTCTTTCATGAGAATCCTCTGCGGTATGTTTTAAGTGTGAGCCATTATCTCTGACAAGAAGTGGATCTATTTCCTATTTTTATGCATGCAATTTCTCAGAGAAGGAAAGAGGGATTACTAGTGATTCTTGCTAAGGAGTAGCCCAAAGGTCTTCCAATCTCATCTACAACCTTGTATGTATGGATATATTTTCTCCTCAAGATGCATTTCTAAAGTTACTTGTTATAAACCAGAAGCAATCAAGAACATAGTTTTATTTTATACTATTAATTCTGTTTTAGGTCCATCAGCTACAAACCCCAAAACCCCAAATACCCCAGATGGCAAGAAGCGCTTCATGTTTAAGGTTTGATGTTCTGAATCTGGTAGTTTTATTAAGTTCAAAGACCATGGCTAGGAAAGCAGCTATTTCACGATTTAAATCTCAGTCATTAAAAACAGCTCAGAAACATGCATCTTGTGTGTCATTCTTTGTGATTACCCAGTCCTTGGGGCAGTTGTGACTCTGTTCTGCCTCACTGCATTCTAACTTCTTGTTGGCAATGTGGACTGGCCTGAGTTTTAATATTGCTAGTTAAAATTTCATAGGTCTACTTTTTGTTATCCTGATTAGATTGAATCTCCTCAAAGACCAACAAAGCCTTTGAGGGACCTTCCATAAGTATCTGATAATTGAGAAATTGATACCAAGTGGCTGAGCTACTGTAAACAGGTATTATCAGATTGTTTCCTCCATCATTAGATTATAGCCAATAAAGTTCTTGGAAGACATGGAACTTTCATATTACTCTAAATGGCTTGTTTGAAAAGCTAATCTCCCCGATCCATTGGTGCCACCCCCCAGTTCTCCTCTGCTTTCATACGTGGAGATGCACGAGCAGAGAAAAATATTAATATTTCTGTGTCTATTAAAATTAAATGAGTAGAAAAAGAACGTCATGTTTTCCCAAATGTGCATCTGGACATTGCTAAATAAACAAATACTTGGCTACATATATGCCAGATACCTGGGTGATTCATAAGGTGTTGATTCTCATCTCACCATTTTGACAGTGTGTAGGTACTGGATTAGTAGAATAAGTCTAATTGGTTTCTCGTGATCAGCTTTGGGAAGTTGTACATTTACAGTTTGAGAGAATCATGCCAAAATTGTTTATTTAACACATTTTAGTTAATTAGCTTGATTCTAGTTACTTATATTGTTGGTATCAAATTAAGATAGTATTAGCTTAGTGAGAGGCAAATAAATGCCCTAAGTAGGGATAAGGTTGATAACTGTAATGTGAACTGTTTAATGACGTTGTTTTTGATGAAATAAACACAACTATCTAATTCATTATTCTGTTCATAAACTTTATCAAGAATTTTAAACAACTTTCTAAGCACCTGGGAGGTGAAGACTGGGAAATTCTCACAAGTTAAACCCTGGCCTGGACTGCATAATCAGCTCCAGGCCCGACACAGGCTATAAAGTGGAAGCCTTAAAGAATGAAAGAAATTTAATCAATTCTTATAATAGTTTATAAATAATTTTTAGTAATTAACTCCATGAATGAAACTTTATTACCTATTCCAATATATTAAATGTTTATTGATGATTTTTAGGGCAGTTATTTTCCTGGTTTTATTTTTTTTTTTTAAGGGATTCTTATCCCCCTTGGGAATTTGAGGTTGTAGTTTATTGACCTGTTTTGAACATTAAGAGTATAGACTATTTAGCTGAACTGTGTGAGATTCTCTAAGTGGACAGTAGTTATTATGTGTCCCCGACATAGAATATCTCCCTTCATTTTGTGTCATTAAGTGTCTTGGGTAAGGGAATCCCTTGCTTTTGCTTGAGAATAGAATTAGACATTTTCTTTTTTTTCCTGGAAGTTTGTATTATGTAGGGTTGCTAATGTTCCTGAACAAATCCATAATTCCTTGTCTAATTTTCCAGTGATACAAATATTATATGCTATGTGTTTTTGAGGAAGTAAAAACATCCTGAGAAATGAGTATTACTATCTGTGGCTCCAAAAACCTCCTATCTGGCTACTGTCTATCCATATATGCTTAGATATCTGGCCAAGCATGAGATTTTTGAAAAACTTGATAGCTCATCTTAAATTTAAAGTATATTTTGTTTTATAATACAAGGCCAACTTAGAAAACAACAAAAACTATCATATTACTCTCTCATTCTTTCTCTTCTCTTAAGATTCTGTCATTAAGTTGATTATCAATAAATATGAACAAATATTTAATTCCCTGAAGTAAATTAGGCGCACTGGAAAGTATACAGATAGCATAATTGAAACATGTTCTATCTTATCATATCCAGATGTAACGAAACCCCCGAGACTCCTTAGCTACTGGGATGGCTAAAGTAGATAAACAGTAGAGATAGGCAATCTTACACTACATCAAAAGAACTTGTATAATATTGGGAAAACTGCTGCAAATTTATTGATTTCATTTTATTTCCCCAATCAGCTAGGAGAGTCTCTAAGTCTCAGAGCGGTGCTTCGTTCTGAGGCAAATAGCCCTAAGAGTCTAAGATGAAGAAGCTGGCCTCAGCTGTACCACTGAGGAGCAGCTGTCTGGCTGTTAATATCTCCAAACTCCAGTTTCTTTACGCTGAAGACAAAGATGCTAGAGAAGTGATCTCCATGATTTCTTTCAGCTGACAAGTTCTATCACAACAGCGTTTTCTTCCTGGCTTAACAAGATCACGCTGACGTTATGGAGGCACAAAGCCTATGGGATGACATATCTGCCCTTTAGAATCCCCTCTGAGAGAAAATTCTTGTTGGTTCCATGCTTTGGTTGTGAACCTTTTTACTACCACAGTTACTCTTCAGTCGGAGCTGAAATAGCACTGCTGGGGAGGAATCCCCACTTGTAGGTGGTCAAACACTCAGGAATGGTCTTCTGTGACACAGGCCCATATGGTAAAATAGACTTATGTGTTGCTATCTCCTTAAGTGGACTTCATAGACTTCCTATATACATGATAAAGAGAACATAATATATATGCTGTGAACGTGCTCTTAAAAATAAGTAATATATTAATATCTGTAATAGGTTATAATTCTCCTCTTATTTTAAAAATCAAGTTTTATTTATAAAGAGCATAGGAAATAACTGTTTAGTGGAAATTTATTTAAAATATGGTAGGCATAAACAGAGCTCAGACCAGAACTCAAATTCTAACTTTAGAAGTTCTTAACTTCTCTAAGCCTGAGTTTTCTCATTGGTAAAGTGGAGGCTGACATTTATTTTATGGAAACTGTGTTGCAGTGAGCATCCAGTAGCCATTATCTCTTTTCTATTGTGGTTACTGTGGCAATAGAGATCAAATATAATATAATAAAAATATTCTTCTAGAATATTTATCAAAGCAGGGAGAAGAATGTGCTCCCCTAATTGTTTAATCTTAATTTTCTCCCAAATAAGTTATTCTGACCTGTATGAAGCGCATAAAGATACAGCTTGCTCCACGGAATAATCTGGTTTGCAAGTGTATCAATAAACTCTACTATTCAGAATGAAACAAATTATCTTTCAAAATATGAGAAATACTAGATTTCGACCTTTCACAATGCAGGGATGGTAATTTCCATGTTTCTACTTGGAAACATAGTAGTTTAGCATATAATTCAATTATGTAGTTTTGCTGGATTTTTGTTTTAAAAATCCTTGTGAAAATTTTGAAACAACGTATTTGTAACACTTGAAATTCTTTTTCATGAGTTAGAAAAATTGAGATTCACATTCTAAAGATGAGAATATGAAAGAATATTTATTTTCTCCTTTGTGCCCCAAGAAATGTTTCTGCACTGTAAATTCAAAAGCACCATTGTAGAATTGCTAAAACTAACCCTCTAGTCCCTACAGCATAGTCAATCAAACTGAAAACCAATCTTTAAGCAGAGGCTTTTGGTTTATATAACCAAAATTTGAAGAGAATATTCCATCATGTGACATTTAGTAATCAGAAATAAAAACTGAGTTTCAGTATGTGAACAGTTTAAGTACTGAGTAAACTGACTATCCTTTCTCATCAAGGAGAAAATGTAGATTTTTTTTTTTAGAATATTCATGACATACTATCTCGCATTGTGGTGTTTTAAATAACCAAGAGGCTATCTCTTAATAGGAAAGGTTTAAGACAGGACTTGGAAACTAGATATTATCTGGAATTTTACCTTTGCTTCATGTCTAAGATGAAATTGGAAGAGTTGTTCTTCAAATATATTAATGGCACTAGTATTAATATAATATTTTGGTTCTAAAAGCCCACTGTGACAGAAGCTGGTACTGGAAAGATGCTTGCGAATCTTCATGAAGTACTGTCTAAGGGAATACGGAGTGAAAAATTGAGTGGAAACAACAACACGGGGTATTTTTGAATGTGTATAACCATTGCTAGTGTTCCTTGGGAAATCCTGAAATACTGCTATTCATGTTCCTAGCAAGAGTCTACAGAACATCTCAGAGCTCTTCAGGAGAAATTCCCCTGGAGGTAATCTTGCAGTCTTCACAGATACCACTCTACTTCTGAGAAATGCTTCATCATTAGGCTGGTGGGAGAGATGCATTTAATGTCATAGCAGGAACTCTTTCCTTGGGATGACACAGTTAACCTTAGTTTTCTGTAAGCAACTCTTCCAACAGATAAAAAGATCAGTTCATTTTCATACAGCATGTGTAAGCATCTTTCATAATTTGCATGCCTCAGTGCTGCTTTGTGTTCTATCATAATGCAACAGTTATATACTTCCTCTCTGGTCAGAACATCAGGGAGTGTCCGATGGAGGAGGAAGTCCACGCTTTGATGGGATAAGGGTTCGGAATCCTTTGCCCTCGGTTGCCATGCTTACAAATTGTGCTGACAGCACAATGAAGTGACTGCAAAATAATGTCTATTTTCTTCAAAGTCTGTGGTTCTCTGCACAGAAATGGGACAATTTGGAAATCAAAGTGTTTCTTAACTACATAGAAAGAATCTTGGCAGGAATCAATATATTCACTTTTTTTTTCTTTATGTACTCTCTTCTATTTCATTTAATGCTATGAAGTTAGATTGACAGTCGAGCTCTTAATTCACTGGGAAAGTTTTCTTGCTCGCTCTGAGCCTCAAATTTGTAAAGCAGAAGTCTGTGAAAACTTGAGGTACAAGGCCCTACAATACAAAGCACATATCTTTGTATAATTTTTCCAAAGAAATGGAGTGGTCAGTTGGTCACCTACTCACTGAAGATGTGTACTCCAAGAAGACTTCAATTGACACACCCTGGAAGGAGCTACTGCAGGGTAGGGATTCACAGTAACTTGTTTGAGGATTCATTACAGGAACCCTGATATATTTTCTATCTAGAAAACAACCTATCCTACAAAGACAACTAGCAAAGTAGAGATTTTAGCTCACACTTAAAAAGTGGACTGGCATTCTAAAATTGACTAGGTAAAGGTTAGAACCTAAAAAAGCCAATTTGTTCAAGATGAGCAATCTTGGTCAATAAAGATTGGTAAACCTCTCCATTTTTTTCTTCTCTTAAGTGGGAGATTCCTCCCCTCTCATTAGAATATGTGATTTTATCCAGGATTAAAAAGGCAGCTATGTCCTAATGTTCATTCAATTTTAGGATAACAACAAAGGTTTCATGAATATGAAATGCTAGTTACACAAGTATGAAATGGATCTGTGATGAGGATACTGGGTACATGATAAAATAGTCCCAAAAGGCATTGCACCTGAGATCTTAGCTTTCTTTCTGGAACATCAGCAAACAGTTCAAAATTAATGTAGCACACCATGCAATTTGCTATGTTGCTACACTAGCCTGATCATTTCCCCCTCATTATATAAAATCTAATTAGTTAAAGGGCAATGCAATGAAACTTTTATTTGGGGGGATTTAGAAGTATTAAAACAAAGGCGGGGGAATCAGACACTGCAGCCCTGTGAAGAGAGTGAACGTGATTATTAATAACCCTTGGGTGGGTAACCGATTAACCTTGTCATTTTCCTTCTCGGCATTCACGTTTCTACAACAAATCAGCACTGCACAGAAATATTTGGATGCTGAATGGAAAACAATTTTTACAAGGTCTCCAACTGGCATCAAATGTTCTCAAGTATGAAAACATCTCTAGGATTTCTCAACAGGCTGATGGATCCCTGCAGGTAGCATTTCCCTTGTTTAATAGTCCTGCCAATTAAATCAAATTAGAGATGAATTTTTAACTCTGTGATGAAGGCAATGCTCATTATAAAAGAAAACAGGAAAATGAGATATTTCCCTTAAGTGAATTGTTATTTCCATTTTAATAATTGGGGCATGGGGGAGATGCCAAATAGCCCCATCACTGTTGTATGCTTCGTATACCATCTTGTCAGTCGGATGAAATTTATTTAGGAGAGTAATCTGTAGTGATGGTTGCAAACCAGCCACATCCCTACTTTGTCTTTATGGATTTCCTTTGGCATTTATTTAAAAATCCCAAGATTTTAAAATGTATTTTCTTAATGTCATATGTCATTCTCTGGAAGATATACCTTTCACACCTGACTCATCTGTCATCTGCCTTTGTAGGACATAATAATCACACCCACAAAGCTACGAAACCTTAGGACAGTTCTTGCCAGCCTAATTATACTCTGTGTAATATATTGTTTAACATGTTTAGTCTTTGGACTGCTGGACTGAGAATTAGAAAATGCATGTTAGAAGGCAATGATTAAGTTCTCACTAGAAACAAAAACACCCACAACAAAGCATCTATTAATTTGGATCATCAGCATCAACAAATGTTCACTTAGATATAATTGTGAATTATTATATGCATATCTCATATAAAGTGAGACTTGGGTGAATTGCCATCATATGAGATTATATAGAAACAATTGTCACAAGACTCAATTGGTTACAGTTCTATTTTGGGATTCATTAATTGCTGACAATACTATGAGTATTTTTTTTTCAGCCATGGGTCAAAGCACATCAAAATGACTAGGTTTTAGATCAAGTGCTTTGGGAATGTTTGAGGACCCTGTTTTCTAGTAGATAGACAGCATCAGGTACAAATGACCTTAATGGGAAATTGGTTTTCTTAAATATTCTTAGCAGATGATCGGAAAGGATAGCCACGCTGTCCATGTATTTGAATGTTAATGCTGACATTGACAATATGAGATCTATACTAAAGTCTATTAGAGCTAAATCCTCCAGCCATTGTAAAATAATGACATATGCATGTAGACTTATGGTTACATACATCAATAGTCTACATCGATAATATACATCATTTATTTTCTACGAAATCCACTTCGATGATCAGACCCTCTTGGGTGTTTCATCTGTTACAGTGGAATCTTCCTAGGTAGCTGTTGAGATTGTATTCATTGATTCCTTCTTTACAGTGAAGAGAAAAGCCCTGGGAAATACCCAGACTCAGCTAAGTATCTAAGCAGCTTCCTTGCCTCTGTCTTGTACCTGGAAGCTATGTACCCATATCCTTTGCACCTTCTAGGCCTGTCAATGAGTCACATACATGTGAATTCTTGCTCTGTGGAGGGGAAAGGAATTCACCAGTACACACAACAGGCACCGTATAAGGCCACAAAGAAGGAACTTGCTAATGCCATTAAACACACCTGGAACATACCATCATAGTCGATGATGTTATAGTTTGACTATTTACCTTAAAAACCAGGCAACAGGCAAGCTAGTCCTTTGTGATACTGGGTGAGCACAGAATCCTCTTTCATCTTACTGATTAGAAAAAAACAAAACCAAAACCAAACCAAAATAAAAAAATCCCAAACACCCATTGTGCTTTAAGATGAAGAGCCAGGGGCATTCAGACTATAGAATATAATTCTGAGTCGTAGACCTTTTTTTTTCCCCCCACAGATACTAGTGGTAAAATTTTCTCAGATTCCTGATAATTAAGATTAGTACATTTTCCAAGGGCACAACACAGCATCCTTTCAGGTCACCACTGATTTCAAAAGGTAACTGTGCAAAACAAAATTGGAATTTCCTGATTCAATGCATAAAAGGTCAACATCTGCTGATGCTCAGAGATGGGGGATGGGGTGGAGGCGGCCAGATGAGATGTGGAGTGAGCAGATACAGTCAGAGGTCCATGCAACACACATCTGCCTCTCAGAGCAGAAACACATGCCAGCACCAAAGAGCTACTTTCCCATTCATCCATTTCTGAAACTCTGGACATGCCAGATCATGAGAGCCTTTCTGGTTCCCTCTGCTCTAAAATTGCTCAAAAACAGTTGTCAAGGCCTGAAAGGAGCATTTTGAAGTACACACATAGGCAAAATCAAGCACTAAAGCAAAAATATTAGATTGCCAGAGCTAAACATTCTCATTGGCATGGTTGTAACCCCAATACAACATTTTAAGATCACAAGGACAGAGCTGCAATTGTAGATGTGTGGTAGAATGGATGCAAGTGCTGCTTCTGCTTACAGAGCAGCCGATTTTCATGGTAGTCAACATGTCTATCGCTTAACAGATAAGTGCCTTGGCCTGCTCACAAGTTTAAGTAAACTGGACTGATTTAGAAATTAGAAGAGCTGGCCTTGCGTGGATAAGAAGTGGTAAATTTCTTTATCCAAATGATCAGAGTTATGCTTTTAGAAGGGTGTTGGTTTTGGCAATGCTTCAAATGCTGTTATTTACACTGCGAACATTATCCCTGGCACAGATTTTACGGCACAAGCCTTTGACGAGTGACCATCATGGGAAATATTCTTTTTTCCATTTATAATCCATAACTAAGGCTCCCTCAGTATTTTATTTCTAAATCAGTTACTCAGTTGTTGCACCAAGATTTTTTTTTTTTTTTGGCCATGGCTATAAAGGGCATGTTGTAAAAATTGTGTAAAATTATGCCCTGAAACAGTACTGTGCTGCATGTTTGAAATGAACATTTTCAGCATGGGTAAGGCTGTACTGATTCAAACAGGATTTGCAGCCTGGGTCTCTTGGGGTAGGTGGAGATGCTCAGAGCAGGGATGTTGGAAAGGATTATCCAGAGAGTAGAGGGAAAGTTTCTCTTTAATTGATTGGATAGCTACTAAGAGATTTCTTTAGGGATTTTTAGTCCTAGTCCTATACTTTGTATGAATACCCCTTCCTTACCAAAGGGAAAGCAAAGGACTCCATAATGAATGGACCACTGTAAATTAGGAGAGAGGGTGGGCATTGAGCAAGCTGACTGTATCTAATTCCTTAGGATGATTAAAGTTCATAACATCTTTCAGGCCTTCACAAAACCTACATTTTAATGCATTAAAAGATTTCCTCCTAATATTCATGGTATTTTCCTTGAATTTCAATGAGCACACCCAAGGCACTCATGGAGACCCCTTCTTTGCTTCTCTCAGATTCATTAGAAACCCATCCTATGGAGAGAGTGCCATCTTTTACTGGTTACTATATACAACTAATCAGAATAGTCTATATAGATGTGAAGTGTTCAACTATGTAACTGATTCTCTATTTAGGTGGCCTTTATGAATTCAAAGCTGTCAGGGTAACTGGCATTACACGTCTAAGGAAGAGGTGCACAAGTCACCATTTTATGTGTATTCCCAGTACACCTGTGCCAACAGCCACCAGGAAATTTGAATACCCAGATCATGTTCTATTGCATCAGAAATGGACACAAGAAAAGAGCCCTGAGGTGCTGAACAACAAAGCAAAGCTAGCCTAGATTTGGTTTGGTGATTGTTTTACTTACTACCGATACTGGAAATGCTGGGGATACCTGCAGAGGAAAAAACAAAACAAAACAAAACAAAAAAAGAAGTGTTACTATTTGCTATGTGACATCTTTATCGTAAAAATCTTACAAATGTGACACTTGATAACTAAGATTATTAGAAATTGCTACAGAAAAATTTGCATGAAATATGTGTATATGTATTTATACACAAGTGCTGGAACCATTTGCACGTATTCACAAACTCCTCAGCTCATCAGAATTGAAAGATTAATGTCCACTTTCAATCAGTATTGCAAGGGTGCCTGGTGACATCGAACATTTTATGCTCATTTATAGTATCAATGGATTAATTATATGTGGCTCAGAGCATATATTGAGCTAGGCTTTTGTTCTGACCACCTTACTGAGTAAACCCTATGTGCACCCGTGCAAATATAGCTGCATGTGCAGTAGGTCTCTCTTGATACATTATGAGGTGCAAGCATTAACTGCTGAAAAATCATTTGACAGCTTGTTTGATTAATTTCACATAGTCATCCTTCTTACTCTTCTTTTACCTGTCAGATACGTGGATTAAACCCTGTAATAGGAACTTAATTGAGCAGAATAATTCAAGAAAGCATTACACTGTTCATATTGATCATGGATTCACCAATGATTCAGCTTCTCGTTGATTCACATTTCAGAGTTTGGCCTGATGTGGTAGAAATGTGGACATTCATTTACTCTGCATCTGCAGTACGAGTCCTACCATGCACTATAATACTTTGAGCTAACACAGAATCTCAGCAGCCAGAACATCTAGGTTCAAAGGATGGCTCCAACTCTTAAATTCATACTAACTTTGGGGTCTTGGGAAGTTCCTTGTGATCTCTGTGTTCACCTAGTTTTTCAATGTCTCTATTTGTTGTGAGTATTATTATATAAATTGATAGATGGAAATCATAAAGGCTGTTATTTCATAAGTAATATTCTTGCATTAGTTACTCTTGTCTTAGTTTACTCCTTGAGCAGCTCTGTGATAGATGTTGCTGATTAAATGCTAGAGATTTACCTCTTGACACCAAGCTTATGGTTGCTGTATTGGTGACAATGAGATGAGGATCCTGCTGTCCTCTGTGAGGGTTCTGCATTGCTACTATTCACTAGTAAGGTAATTTTTGGCCATTTCAAGCCCATCTACAAAGGTGCCTACCATATCTACTTCAGTGGGTTGCTGTGAGGACTGAGCAAGATAACCCTGAAGAAGGCTTAACATAGAATATGCAGGCAGTAAGTAGGAGCTGCTAATGAGTTGGTCAAACATGTTCTTCACAAGTAGGAACTGTAAGAATTGTTAAGCTTCAGGCTGGAGAGATGGCTCAGTGGTTAAGAGCACTTGACTTCTTCCAGAGGTCCTGAGTTCAATTCCCAGCAACCACATGGTGGCTCACAACCATCTGTAATGAGATCTGGTGCCCTCTTCTGGTGTGTCTGAAGAGAACTACAATGTACTCATATACATACAATAAATAAATAAATTTTTTTAAAAAAATTGTTAAGCTTCTATTTTAACACTAACCTTCAAGCAACTGCCTTCTGCTTAACTGAACTGATCACTGTACCTTTCTTTGAGACATCTAGCTTTGTGGGCTTTTAAATAAAGTTTATGTTTCTGTGTCCATGTGAGAAAGGGGAGAATAAAAGATAAAGGATTATTATGATATATGGGAAACACTGTGGAAAAAAGGAAAGATAAAAACTCCCTTTAGTCTGAACATGTACAGGGCAGAGTTCAATGTTAGGTACCGTCTTCTATTCCTTTCCATCCTCCTTTTTATTTATTTTTATTCTTTTTGTTTGTTTGTTTGTTTGTTTCTCGAGACAGGGTTTCTCTGTGTAGCCCAGGCTGTCCTGGAACTCACTCTGTAGATCAGGCTGGCCTCGAACTCAGAAATCTGCCTGCCTCTGCCTTCCAAGTGCTGGGATTAAACGCATGTGCCACCACTGCCTGAGACATCCTACTTTTTTAAATTTAAACAATATTTAATAGATATTTTCTTCATTTACATTTCAAATGCTATCCAGGAAGTCCTCTATACCCTCCCCCTGCCATGCTTCCCAACCCACCCACTCCCACTTCCTGGCCCTGGCATTCCCCATGTACTGGGGCATATAATCTTTTCAAGACCAAGGACCTCCCCTCGAAATGATGGTCGGTTAGGCCTCCTTCTGCTACATATATAGCTTTAAAACAGGGTTTCTCACTCAGTTTGAATCTAACAGTTTGGCTGGGCAGGGTTGCCATTGAGCCAGTGTAATCTGGCTGTCTTGTCACCACCCTCAGTACTAGGTTTTATAAGCATGTGCCACTGGACAAGTCTTGTGTGGATACTGGGATCTGAACTCAGATTCTCATGGTTGTGTTTGAGCACCTACCTTATCCACTGAGCCATGTCCTCAGTCCCTAAATGCTTGTAGCTTATAAAACTCCAGCTTAATTACTGATCTCTGTTCAATCAAAATTGGCAAACTAAATTTCCATATTTCAACTCCCTCCTATGAACTGAATTTTAAGAGAAGTGTGATTTCTGCAAAGGACAGCTAGACTCAAAGCCCAACAGTTGAGTCAACTGTCTTTACTGCAATGTGACATTCCCTTGGTACTGAATCTCTCTCTCTCTCTCTCTCTCTCTCTCTCTCTCTCTCTCTCTCTCTCTCTCTCTCTCTCTCTCTTTTCCTTCAGTTTTGCAAATTCCCTACTGGGTGAGGCGCGATGGCAGCATCATAATTTCAGCATCAATTGCAGAGGCTCAGAGTTTCCTCATGATTGAAAACTCTTCTCTCATGCAAGGCACTGCTTGCCTGTTGCAATCCATCAAAGAGAATGGAAGTTAAGATAGCAGGGAGAGACTCTTCATGTGTTTTCAAACTTCCACGGAGGCAGAGAGCCATGCATAAATGCAAGGTGGACCGCTCAGGGAGTTGCACCAGACACAATAATAAACAAGCTTGAACGGCAGCCTACTGCACTGCTTGCCGCTGTCGAATGCTTCAGAAAGATGCAAAAGTGGTTCTGTTCCTCTGGGGTCTCAAGTGCAGGAGAGCCCCGTCCATTCCAAGTCCACACACGGTGCCAACTGTGACTATTCTGAGATTCTATTTTCCTCATGAAGATGCTATTACCTAACACTGGATGCTTAGAATTCAGGCTCTTCTTCACTCTGTGTGGTGTGGTTTTTTGAGGTACTGCCAGATGAGTCACTCTTTATTCCATGTCTGTAAAAATGGTAATTGCTCAGAAGAGATTTTTAAACTGCTCATTTGAATAAGGAGTTTTGAAATTGAATATATCTGAGCACCAAGGGATGCCCATTAATTCATTTCAAAATGTTATTTTCTCCTAATGGTCCCTATTTTAATGTCAAAAGTTCCTTGCTTTGGGTTGTCTGCAGAGAACTGAAGAACTTAGAAAACCCACTACATCCACTAGAAAGGCAGTATGTAAACCATGAGAAATACTTTAAGAACTCAAGAAACTGATGCAGGATGGACTAGAAATGGCAAGTAAGGTGTCTTCAGGCTCCATAAAATTGAACCAAAAGATCTGATCCCATTCTACAATGGCCTGGCCACTGCAACCATGAATGATGGCATGACTAAGATTGTACTTGAGGCTAAGATATGTGTCTAGGCACATATTGGCAGTTTTCTTTTTCTTTGTTTGCTCCATGTGAACTGATAACTTTTGCCTACAGAACATTTCTACCTTTGACACTGAGCTCATGAGCATTTTCTTCCCTTCTTTCTCCATACCCCTGATGTTGGCTGGTCTTGTCAGGGTCACAATCTCATAGCTTTTTGTACAGGCTTCCATGATGGACTTTTCTTTCCTGTGATTCAGCTGTGTTTCTCTGAGAGCACCGAGGGAGCAAGACAACTTCCCTTTCCCTTTTTGTGTCTCTCATATTGTGTTGGGACAAAGTAGTATACAGTGATGTTTCACTAAGTACCAATTGGTCCTGGGGATTGGATGTGTGGTTTCACACATGCTTGGTTAGTGCTTGGCACAGGGATGTATTTACAGTCCTCTTTGTACTTCATGGTTGTGATAAGGTCTCATTAAGTTGCTCAGTCTACCCTACAATCCTCTCTATACTCCTGGACGACCTTTATGATTCTCCTGCCTCAGCTTTCCAAATGGCTGGGATTAAAGTTCTGATTGGAAGAAGTCTCAAAAAGTTGGTAAAAGTTTGAGATATTAAAGGACTTAAGACATCATCTATTCAGCCTTTCATTTCACAGACTGGCATAAGGAGCCGCAGGCACCCAAGCTGACCCCTTTATATGAAGTGCTGGAGCTTGTGACTCCCAGCCCCTGTCTGAGCAGTGCAAACTCATCCTGAGAGAGGCAAACACAGGTGTGGGTGATCTCTAGTGAGAGTCTCTGCAGTAGAAAGGATAATTTCAGCACTGATGCTTCTAGCAATATCACTAAAGAAATGCATACAACTAAACCAAAGAGGCATTCTGCCACCATGTGTAGCAAGAGAAAGGCAGAATGATGTCAGCAATTGTTTATCCCTTTCTGTTGCCACATATATTTTAATATTTATTATAATGGAATTCTGCTGAGGACAGGGACAAGAACATAATAGAATGTTATAGCATGATATTTCCTTCATTTTTTTTTTTGACTAGCTCTTCCTTGATTAGGCCAATAGCTAAAGGGTATTTACATACTAAGCTTACAGAAGTCAACATGGCAGAGATCTACCATCGGACACACAAACTTTATATGCCCCAGTACAGGGGAACGCCAGGGCCAAAAAAATGAGAATGGGCGGGTAGGGAAGTGGGGGGGAGGGTATGGGGAACTTTTGGGATAGCATTGGAAATGTCATTGAGGAAAATACGTAATAAATAAAAAATAATAAAATAAATAACCAATCTGCAGAAGCAGATTAAAGTAGTGCTTAAGCTGTAAATCCTTTGAAAATCAATGATAGACAGGTTTGCAGCTTTCCGTCATGAAGGAGGCAACATGGTAAGGATTCAGTGTACTTGGAATGCAAGGAAAAAAAATGACCACTGATGGGGTGGATGGTCTGAAAAATCCATCAAGTAGGTGAGTAGATCATCTCCCAGTCAGCCTGTAGCCATTGGGAACACTTAGTCCTAAAGCGCTATAAATAAGAGGTCAGAAATTGTAAGAAATTATTCTGCAGACTCCTTCATATTCCAGAGGAATTGCTTCAGGGTCTTCCAGGCTGGGTCACTAGTTCAAGCTGTTATTGTTAGCAGGTGTGGTGTGCTGTCTCCCAAGGACTTGAAAGTGAGGAAAATGAGGTTGCCTTCACAAAATGACACTGTAGAATCCTCATGTAAGTTATCCAAATTGAGAGAGTCAAGTCACCTTTCTGTCATAGAAGGGCACTGGAAATGAAGTATACATGGCAGACATGACAGAGGTGACATTAACCTGACTTCCTGTATTAATGTATCTGACAAATGGGAGAATAAACTCATCAAAGATGGGAAACCTCGGAAAAGGGATCTCTGGAAAAATGGTGGCATTATGGTGTCATTGCTGTCTGAGGAAGAGGACTGGCAACCTGGATGCCCTCAAATTTTCCCCTCCCCTTTGGAGGAAGTGTGCATCTGGTAAGATGTGGATGGCAGGATGTTTCAGCCTGATGCTATTAACATGAAAGCCATTTAAATTTCCTGCTCCTGCGCTTACAATGCAGACTTTGGAAGATTATCTGATGCCACGTGCAGGTTTAATTGCAGGAAAGAGGATACACTGGTCGTAAGGTTTTGAGTATTTCTAATGTCATAGCATTTATTTTGTATTATGGATAGCAGCATGGTGTTGGAGCAGTTTATCTTTCCATATACCTAGCTCCATGGGGAAAGTGCTGCTCCTGTGCTAGCTCCCAGTGTGAACACAATAATAATAGCAACTAAATTCAAATGTGGTATGGCCCCAGCACTGTCTTACGTTTATTAGTTAATTTAATCTTTATGTCAACTCTATGACTAGTCAGACTAATTGTATAGATGGGGAAAATGTAAATGGAAGAGGATGTGTCACTTGCCTAACATCAACCCAGTCAAATGAGAAGAAAACTGAACATTCAGCTTAGAACTAGCTTCTTAATTCTAGGCCAGAACCACGGTAATGTACAGTCATTCTATTTACTACGGACTGCAATCTCTTATTTACCATTCTCAAATGTAAATAGAAAATGTGAAAATGAAAAGCTTTTTCCAAAGTACTCCTGAAACACAACCTACTGTGATATAAAGTTATCTGGAGAGAAAGCCACTAACTGTTATGTATAGTTGTCTCCTCTTCTTCCCCTGGTGAGAATAATCATGTAAAATGTTTGATTGAGTAAAACTGCTGATATTTTACCTTGGGTTCTATTACAACATAATATATATGTGCTGCCTTACCGTTCAAAATTCCTGAAAGTGTGGCATTCAGAACCATAACTCGCCCTATGGACTTCAGAGAAGGGCTGGGACGTCTCTGTGAACGGCTTGGACTTCTGCTTGTAATATTTGGGTTTAGAAGGTTGTTGCATGCATAGCTGGCCCTGCATGTTTCACACCACAGTGACTGAATAGAAGATCTCAGCTCCAAGGGCTGAGGTCAGAGGTTGGAAATAGTCCAGTAACCCAGGTGTGGAATGGTGCCCATGGAGGCCTGAGAAAACCAGCCTGCCAGCATACGGGTTCTAGATGGTTGCATGAGTAGTGAGTACCAAAGAGCCTGTTTTATTATTGAATTTCCTCCAAGATCTCAGATGGCCTCTCACTGTTGGAGACTGAAGACTCTGGTGTTAGAGCTGATGGACTGTGAAGGCCACATATTTCAGGAGACCTAAGAAGATGGATGTGAAGCCAACCTAGCCATGCATGCATTATAGGATTATTTAGGATTACTCAATCATTTGCCAGAATAACAGTTCTATAAACACTTAAAAGAACTAAGAATAAAACACAGCCATGCTATTAAATAGCCAATGTTTCAGATCCTGTAGCTAGACAGAGCTGAGTTTAAATGTGGCCACTTCTCTTCTCTTCTCTTCTCTTCTCTTCTCTTCTCTTCTCTTCTCTTCTCTTCTCTTCTCTTCTCTTCTTTTTTTAAGTTAATTTTTTTATTTTGTTTTTTTATTAGGTATTTATTTCATTTATATTTCCAATGCTATCCCAAAAGACCCCACCCACTCCCCCACCCACCCACTCCCACTTCTTGGCACTGGCGTTCCCCTGTACAGAGTCAGATGAAGTTTGCATGACCAATGGGCCTCTTTTTCCACTGATGGCCGACTAGGCCATCTTCTGATACATATGCAGCTAGAGACACGCGCTCTGGGGCGGGGGGAGGGGGGGGAACTGGGTAGTTCATATTGTTGTTCCACCTATAGGGTTGCAGATCCCTTTAGCTCCTTGGGTACTTTTTCTAGCTCCTCCATTGGGGGCCCTGTGATCCATCCAATAGCTGACTCTGAGCATCCACTTCTGTGTTTGCTAGGCCCTGGCATAGTCTCACAAGAGACAGCTATATCAGAGTCCTTTCAGCAAAATATTGTTAGTGTATGCAATGGTGTCAGCTTTTGGAGGCTGATTATGTGATGGATCCCCATAATAGTCTAGAGACTATGGCAGTCTCTAGATGGTCCATGCTTTTGTCTCAGCTCCAAACTGTGTCTCTGTAACTCCTTCCATGGGTGTTTTGTTGCCAATTCTAAGAAGGGGCAAAGTGTCCACACTTTGGTCTTCCTTCTTTTTGACTTTCATGTGTTTAGCAAATTGTATCTTATATCTTGGGTATTCTAAGTTTCTGGGCTAATGTCCACTTATCAGTGAGTACATATTGTGTGAGTTCTTTTGTGATTGGGTTACCTCACTAAGGATGATGCCCTCCAGGTCCATCCATTTGCCTAGGAATTTCATAAATTCATTCTTTTTAATAGTTGAGTAGTACTCCATTGTGTAAATGTACCACATTTTCTGTATCCATTCCTCTGTTGAGGGGCATCTGGGTTCTTTCCAGGTTCTGGCTATTATAAATAAGGCTGCTATGAACATAGTGGAGCATGTGTCCTTCTTACCAGTTGGAACATATTCTGGATATATGCCCAGGAGAGGTATTGTGGGATCCTCCAGTAGTACTATGTCCAATTTTCTGAGGAACTGCCAGACTGATTTCCAGAGTGGTTGTACAAGCTTGTAATCCCACCAACAATGGAGGAGTGTTCCTCTTTTTCCACATCCTCGCCAGCATCTGCTGTCACCTGAATTTTTGATCTTAGCCATTCTGACTGGTGTGAGGTGGAATCTCAGGGCTGTTTTGATTTGTATTTCCTTGATGATTAAGGATGCTGAACATTTTTTCAGGTGCTTCTCAGCCATTCTGTATTCCTCAGGTGAGATTTCTTTGTTTAGCTCTGAGCCCTATTTTTTAATGGGGTTATTTGTTTTTCTGGAGTCCACCTTCTTGTGTTCTTTATATATATTGGATATTAGTCCCCTATCTGATTTAGTATAGGTAAAGATCCTTTCACAATCTGTTGGTGGCCTTTTCTTCTTATTGACGGTGTCTTTTGCCTTGCAGAAAATTTGCAATTTTATGTGGTCCCATTTGTTGATTCTCAATCTTACAGCACAAGCCATTGCTGTTCTATTCAGGAGTTTTTCCACTGTACCCATATCTTTGAGGCTTTTCCCTACTTTCTCCTCTATAAGTTTCAGTGTCTCTGGTTTTATGTGGCGTTCCTTGATCCACTTAGATTTGACCTTAGTACAAGGAGATAGGAATGGATCAATTCACATTCTTCTACATGATAACCACCAGTTGTGCTAGCACCATTTGTTGAAAATGCTGTCTTTTTTACACTGGATGGTTTGTTGCTCCCTTGTCAAAGATCAAGTGACCATAGGTGTGTGACTTCATTTCTGGGTCTTCAATTCTATTCCATTGGTCTACTTGTCTGTCGCTATACCAATACCATGTAGTTTTTATCACAATTGCTCTGTAGTACAGCTTTAGGTCAGGCATGGTGATTTCACCAGAGGTTCTTTTTCCTTGAGAAGAGTTTTTGCTATCCTAGGTTTTTTGTTATTCCAGATGAATTTGCAGATTGCCCTTTCTAATTCGTTGAAGAATTGATTTGGAATTTTGATGGGGATTGCATTGAATCTGTAGATTGCTTTTGGCAAGATAGCCATTTTTACTGTATTGATCCTGCCTTTTTTCTTCTTTTCTCTTCTTTTCTCTTCTCTTCTTTTCTTTTCTTTTCTTTTCTTTTCTTTTCTTTTCTTTTCTCTTCTCTTCTCTTCTTTTCTTTTCTCTTCTCTTCTCTCCTTTTTTCTTTTCTTTTCTCTTTCCTTCTTTTCTTTTTCTTTTAAATGAATTAGCTGTGATATCTTAGGAAATCTTGTTCATGCTCTGCATCTGTGTTCCCCCATATTTCAAAAGAGATAATACTAGTTCACAATGAATGGAGATAATGTAGGGAAATTAAGCCTGTAATGTATATAAAGTATTTGATGAAGTTCAAAAGCCTAAGTAAGCATCAATAGCTGTTGTTTTGCCCTTTTTTGTTAGAAATAGCCAAGCAGTTCCATTAGTTCTAGACATGCTACAACAAATTAAAGCGAAAGAGAAAGTGAGGAATAGCTAGTTTTGCATAGGATAGTTTAAGTAGGCTTCATTGATGAGTTATCACCTAGGTAGAGTCTTCAAGGCATAAGCAGAATTTCAATAAAGCAAGAAGAGAAGGCACTCTTGGAGAAAGAAATGAACTTCCTATGATGTGATCTGTACAGACAGCTGGTAAAGTTGGTTCATACTCACTAAAAAGTCTGGAACTAGGATTGGCTCATGACTGCTAAGCCCCAAACTAAAATAAGAGGACAGACTGAGATGCTAAAGGGAACCCTAAAAATCTGAAAATAAGAACAAGAACAAAACAATCCGGCAGGGTGATCATAGACAGGGCTGGGAAATGATGAACAAGTACAGTAGGGAAGAAAGGATTCATGGGCAAGAAATAGCAGTCAGAGCTCTGTGGAGCCGGAAGACTTAGAGAAAAGCATCTTGTTTGAATGGATGTCAAAGTGGAGATCTGTTCCCAGTGGAGCCAGAGATGGCCACTCAAAGACCCAGAGGAGTGAACATGAGATGATCATTAAAGGGAAGAAAAACCTTGGTGTAAGTCTTCATCCCATCCCTACAATCTGTACAAACCTGAGTCACATGAATCATAATCATATGTTTCCATATTTGAAAATGTAAAACCATTGCATTGATCTGATAAGACCGGTGTGAGTCTAGAAGGGACTAATGCATTTAAAGTGCTTGGGGAACTGACTGGCTGGTGACACAACAATGTGTACATCTGGGACTATAGAAACTGGTCAATGCAAATTTAATACCAGGGAAAATAATATAATAGTCATCAAATTACTTCCCATTCCTCAGCGGAGTAGGAGATATTGTACAACAATTCAAGTTGGATATCTGAAAAGTCAATGTCAGATCAATTTAATTGTCCTTATTTGAAGGAGATTAGAGAAAGGTAAAGTATAAACTACAATGGAACTGACTATGCCTTTATCTGTCTCGATGGCGTTCTTTTAAGGGCAGACTGCAAGAAATTCTTTAGACCATCATGCCCACAAGAATGGTTGGTAGAAAGCTATTAAACATTTGATGAAATAAATTAAGTTTGATAAATACCGAGTCAAACAGATTACTTTATGGCTGAACTTCCTAGACATTTCTAATAATGTGATGTGACCATGTAAAAATTAGTAAAACAAAATTTTCTAATTCTTACTTTGCCATAGAATTTAGAAAGATGGTATGGGTTTGTGTGTACGGTGTGTATAGGCAGGTATTCATATGTATAAATCTTGTGTGCACCTGCCATGTTGCATGTGTAGAGGTCAGAAGGCAGCCTTCGGTGTCAGAAATTTCTTTGTACTCCGTTTGAGAGTGTGTTGTTTGTTGCTGCACAGCTTTCTCTAGTTGGTTCATGAGCTCTACAGCAGAATTTCTCAACTGCCCTAATGCTGTGATTCTTTAATACAGTTCCTCATATTGCGATGCCTCCCAACCATAACATTATATTCTTTGTTACTTAATAACTATAATTTTTTTCTATAGCTATAAATTGCAATGTAAATATCTCTGTGTTCTGGTAATCTTAGAATAACTCCTGTGAAAGGGCTCTTTGACTTTAGAGTGGTCATGACCCACAGATTGAGAACCTCTGATGTACACTCTCTTATCTTCATCTCTCAGCTTGATGTAGGAGTGCTGGGATTACAGATGCTCACTGTAGTGGCTATTCCTGGTTGTCAACTTGACAATATTTGGAATGAACTACAATCCGGAATTGGAAGGCTCACCAGTGACCCTTATCTGGAGGCTTGGAGATCCTTATCTGGATCTTGGTTTGGAGATCTTGAGCCATAGTGGCTATGGATTCCAGAAGATTGAATCTCCGAGTTTAAGGAACACACCTTTAATCTGGGCTACACCTTTTCATCTGGGATTAAAGGTGTGGTGGAACACACCTTTAATCTGAGCTACACCTTCTGCTGGAGACAATATAAGGACATTGGAAGAAGGGAGTCAAGCTCTTGCTCTTGCTCCTTCGCCTGCTTGCTGAGTGAGACTGAGTAACTGCTAGATCCTTGGACTTCCATTCACAGCTGCGACTGAATCATTGTTGGGAATTGGGCTGCCGACTGTAAGTCATCAATAAATTCCTTTACTATCTAGAGACTGTCCGTAAGTTCTGTGACTCTAGAGAACCCTGACTAATACACTCACTAACATAACTAACTCTGGTCCTTGAACTTACATATAAAGTGCTTTATCCATTGACCCATCTCTCAAGCCTGTCATAGAGTATGACTAAGGGTAGAAGTACACCATTTGAGAAGGAGATGTACAGACATTATATTTAGTTGGAGATACAGATTTTACAAGGAGAATATTAAACTGCATTTAGAAAAACATCATGGATGCTCGCTTCGGCAGCACATATACTAACATTGAACGATACAGAGAAGATTAGCATGGCCCCTGCGCAAGCATGACATGTAAATTCTAGAAGTGTTCCATATTTTTAATATATAAAGGCAGGCATATCAGAATTACACCAGACTTTTCACCAGAGACTATGAAAGCCAGAAGATCCTGGACAGATGTTATACAGACACTAGGAGAACACAAATGCCAGCCCAGGCTACTATACCCAGCAAAGCTCTCAATTACCATAGATGGAGAAACCAAAGTATTCTACAACAAAACCAAATTCACACATTATCTTCCCACGAATCCAGCCTTTTAAAGGATAACAGAAAAAAAACCAATACAAGGACTGAAACGATGCCCTAGAAAAAAACAAGAAAGTAATCCTTCAACAAACCAAATAGAAGACAGCCACAAGAACAGAATGCCAACTCTAACAACAAAAATAATAGGAAGCAACAATTACGTTTCCTTAATATCTCTTAATATCAATGGACTCAATTCCCCAATAAAAAGACATAGACTAACAGACTGGCTACACAAACAGGACCCAACATTCTGCTGTTTACAGGAAACCCATCTCAGGGAAAAAGACAAACACTACCTCAGAGTGAAAGGCTGGAAAACAATTTTCCAAGCAAATGGTCTGAAGAAACAAGCTGGAGTAGCCATTCTAATATCAAATAAAATCGACTTCCAACCCAAAGTTATCAAAAAAGACAAGAAGGGACACTTCATACTCATCAAAGATAAAATCTTCCAAGAGGAACTCTCAATTCTGAATATCTATGCTCCAAATGCAAGGGCAGCCACATTCATTAAAGAAACTTTAGTAAAGCTCAAAGCACACATTGCTTCTCACACAATAATAGTGGGAGACTTCAACACACCACTTTCATCAATGGACAGATCTTGGAAAAAGAAACTAAGCAGGGACACAGTGAAACTAACAGAAGTTATGAAACAAATGGATTTAACAGATATCTACAGAACATTTTATCCTAAAACAAAAGGATATACCTTCTTCTCAGCACCTCATGGTACCTTCTCCAAAATTGACCATATAATTGGTCACAAAACAGGCCTCAACAGATACAAAAATAATGAAATTGTCCTATGCATCCTTTCAGATCACCATGGACTAAGGCTGATCTTCAATAACAACATAAATAATAGAAAGCCAACATTCACGTGTAAACTGAACAACACTCTTCTCAATGATACCTTGGTCAAGGAAGGAAGAAAGAAAGAAATTAAAGACTTTTTAGAGATTAATGAAAATGAAGACACAACATACCCAAATTTTGGGACACAAAGAAAGCATTTCTAAGAGGGAAACTCATAGCTCTGAGTACCTCCAAAAAGAAACTAGAGAGAGCACACACTAGCAGCTTGACAACACACCTAAAAGCTAGAGAACAAAAGGAAGCAAATTCACCCAAGAGGAATAGTCAGCAGGAAATAATCAAACTCAGGGGCAAAATCAACCAAGTAGAAACAAACAAAAAAAAAAAAACTATTCAAAGAATCAACCAAAGGAGGAGCTGGTTCTTTGAGAAAATCAACAAGATAGATAAACCCTTAGCCAGACTCACTAGAGGGCACAGGGACAGCATCCTAATCAACAAAATCAGATATGAAAAGGGAGACATAACAACAAATCCTGAAGAAATCCAAAACACCATCAGATCCTTCTACAAAAGGCTATACTCAACAAAACTAGAAAACCTGGATGAAATGGACAAATTTCTAGACACATACCAGATACCAAAGTTAAATCAGGATCAAGTTAATGATCTAAATAGTCCCATATTCCCTAAAGAAATAGAAGTAGTCATTAATAGTCTCCCAACCAAAAAAAGCCCAGGACCAGATGGGTTTAGTGCAGAGTTTTATCAGACCTTCAAAGAAGACCTAATTCCAGTTCTGCATAAACTATTCCACAAAATGGAAGCAGAAGGTACTCTACCCAATTCATTCTATGAAGCCACAATTACTATGATACCTAAACCACAGAAAGATCTAACAAAGATAGAGAACTTCAGACCAATTTCCCTTATGGATATCGATGCAAAAATACTCAACAAAATTATTGCTAACCGAATCCAAGAACACATTAAAACAATCATCCATCCTGACCGAGTAGATTTCATTCCAGGGATGCAGGGATGGTTTAATATATGGAAATCCATCAACGTAATCCATTATATAAACAAACTCAGAGACAAAAATCACATGATCATCTCATTAAACATAGAAAGCATTTGACAAAATCCAACACCCATTCTTGATAAAAGTCTTGGAAAATCAGGAATTCAAGGCCCATACTTAACCATGATAAAAGCAATCTACAGGAAACCAGTAGCCAACATCAAAGTAAATGGTGAGAAGCTGGAAGCAATCCCACTAAAATCAGGGACTAGACAAGGCTGTCCACTCTCTCCCTACCTGTTCAACATTGTACTTGAAGTCCTAGCCAGAGCAATTAGACAACAAAAGGAGATCAAGGGGATACAAATTGGAAAGGAAGAAGTCAAAATATCACTTTTTGCAGATGATATGATAGTATATATAAGTGACCCTAAAAATTCCACCAGAGAACTCCTAAGCCTGATAAACCGCTTCAATGAATTAGCTGGATATAAAAATAACTCAAAAAAGTCAATGGCCTTTCTGTACACAAAGGATAAACAGGCTGAGAAAGAAATTAGGGAAACAACACCCTTCTCAATAGTCACAAATAATATAAAATACCTTGGCGTGACTCTAACTAAGGAAGTGAAAGATCTGTATGATAAGAACTTCAAGTCTTTGAAGAAAGAAATTAAAGAAGACCTCAGAAGATGGAAAGATCTCCCATGCTCATGGATTGGCAGGATCAATATAGTAAAAATGGCTTCAATGCAATCCCCATCAAAATTCCAAATCAATTCTTCAACGAATTAGAAAGAGCAATCTGCAAATTCATCTGGAATAACAAAAAACCTAGGATAGCAAAAACTCATCTCAATGATAAAAGAATCTCTGATGGAATCACCATGCCTGACCTAAAGCTGTACTACAGAGCAATTGTGATAAAAACTGCATGGTACTGGGATAGTGACAGACAAGTAGACCAATGCAATAGAATTGAAGACCCAGAAATGAAGTAACACACCTATGGTCACTTGATTTTTGACAAGGGAGCTAAAACCATCCAGTGGAAAAAAAAGACAGCATTTTCAACAAATGGTGCTGGCACAACTGGCGGTTAAAATGTAGAAGAATGCGAATTGATCCATTCCTATCTCCTTGTACTAAGGTCAAATCTGAGTGGATCAAGGAACACCACATTAAACCAGAGACACTGAAACTTATAGAGGAGAAAGTGGGGAAAAGCCTCAAAGCTATGGGCACGGGGGAAAAATTCCTGGATAGAACAGCAATGGCTTGTGCTGTAAGATCAAGAATTGACAAATGGGACCTTATAAAAATGCAAAGTTTCTGTAAGGCATAGGACACTGTCAATAAGACAAAAAGGCCACCAACAGACTGGTAAAGGATCTTTACCTTTCCTAAATCAGATAGGGGACTAGTATCTAACATATATAAAAAACTGAAGAAGGTAGACTCCAGAAAATCAGATAACCCCATTAAAAAATGGGGCTCAGAGCTAAACAAAGAATTCTCACCTAAGGAATACTGAATGGCTGAGAAGCACCTGAAAAAATGTTCAGCATCCTTAATCATCAGGGAAATGCAAATCAAAACAGCCCTGAGATTCCATCTCATACCAGTCAGAATGGCTAAGATCAAAAATTCAGGTGACAGCAGATGCTGGCAAGGATGTGGAGAAAGAGGAACACTCCTCCATTGCTGGTGGGATTGCAACCACTCTGAAAATCAGTCTGGCAGTTCCTCAGAAAATTGAATATAGTACTACTGGAGGATCCCACAATACCTCTCCTGGGCATATATCCAGAATATGTTCCAACTGGTAAGAAGGACACATGCTCCACTATGTTCATAGCAGCCTTATTTATAATAGCCAAAAGCTGGAAAGAACCCAGATGCCCCTCAACAGAGGCATGGATACAGAAAATGCAGTACATTTAAACAATATAGTACTACTCAGCTATTAAAAAGAATGTATTTATGAAATTCCTAGGCAAATAGATTAACCTGGATGGCATCATCATGAGTGAGGTAACCCAATCACAAAAGAACTCACATGATATGTACTCACTGATAAGTGGATATTCCCCAGAAACTTAGAATACCCAAGATATAAGATACAATTTGCTAAACACATGAAAGTCAAGAAGAAGGAAGACCAAAGTGTGGACACTTTGCTCCTTCTTAGAATTAGGAACAAAACACCCATGGAAGGAGTTACAGAGACAAAGTTTGGAGCTGAGACAAAAGAATGGATCATCTAGAGACTACCATATCCTTGGATCCATCCCATAATCAGCTGCCAAACACAGACACCATTGCATACACTAGGAAGATTTTGCTGAAAGGACCCTGATATAGCTGTCTCTTGTGAGACTATGCCAGGGCCTAGCAAACACAGAAGTGGATGCTCACATTCAGCTATTGGATGGATCACAGGGCTTCTAATGGAGGAGCTAGAGAAAGTATCCAAGGAGCTAAAGGAATCTGCAACCCTATAGGTGGAACAGCAATATGAACTAATCAATACCCCTTGGAGCTCGTGTCTCTAGCTGCATATGTATCAGAAGATGGCCTAGTCGGCCATCAGTGGAAAGAGAGGCCCATTGGTTGTGCAAACTTTATATGCCTCAGTACAGGGGAATGCCAGTGCCAAGAAGTGGGAGTGGGTTGGTAGGGGAGTGGGTGGGGAGCGTATGGGGGACTTTTGGGATTGTATTGGAAATGTAAATGAGGAAAATACCCAATTAAAAAATTAAAAAAAAAAAAGAAAAACATCATGGGTAAGACATTGCTACTTAATACATTTATTCATGAACTGGACAAGAAGAATCAAGAAAATAATGAGTAGGCATTATATTGGACAGAGCTTCTTTTTATTTGAAAAATAAAAATATAGATCTCGATGAACATGCATATGTCTTTAAAGGCACCAAGTCTTAAATATAAGCACAATGAAAAAAAAAAAAAAAAGAAAAGAAAAACACATCATCAGAGAAGTTCTTACTTGGCTTTGGCCAAGTTTATCATAGTAAACAGCACAGAGTAGTGAGGTATAATCTAGCAAATTGGGGCAATTTTATTTTCAAGTATTGGTACTCCATACACTTCTTTGCTCATGCTATATGTGTCGTCGGCAAAAGGCTTTGGGTTGCTCTAAAATGGGATAACTCCAGGGCTCAGGGACTCCCAGCAAGGTCCCATTTTGAGTTCCTAAGTGTGAGTGTCCTTGAAGAGGACCTTAAAACACAGACCTCCTACCTTTCTACCTCAAACCTTTGGAGGTATACAGAATCAGACACAGTCCTGCCTCCTGTGATTCTAAGTATAGTGACTGCTAGTGATCAGTGGCATCTCTAGGCCACCAAGGTAAATGTTGGAGGTTGCAGTCCCTTCCTTTCCATTTCAATGACTTGAAGTTTTTTTATGGAGATATGACATCCTCAGAGTGTCTCTTGAACCCCTGTCTTACCATGCACCAACTAAAGTTAAGTGAGGATATGTGTGTGTCTCTGTGTGTGTATGCGTGTGAACATGCATGTGCTGACATATCATGCATATGAGAATAACCAATATGGAGGGGAACAATGAAAGTGCAATAGGTTCTGGAAAACAAAATGAAATTCAAAGGACCTTTGAAAAATAACTTTACAAAAATTGAAGTAGAGATAATTAGGGAGACAAGAAAGATGCCTCTTCTTTAAGCTTTGTAGAAGAGAAGAGCTTGGTTCTTGAGTTGAAGAATCATAGCAATGCACTTTGAAGACCGGCAACCAAGTATGAGACATGGAAACACTTTGACACAAGGATGGGTTATGTTTAGGGAAATTGTTAACCTGGAATAATTAAAACCAGGACAAATAGAGTTCTTATACTACTTAGAAAGGAAGAAAGGGACAAGATGAAGAGACTCTCGCCACTGAAGGGAAGAAAGAAATTACGTTAATAAAGCTGTCCAAACGAGGACATGGCTGTCTTATATAAAAGAATCTTAAAATAAAATTATTTTGTACATTTTGTGACAGGTGTTATGTAAAGCATATCGCGTGAATTAGCTTCTAATCTTCTCAAAATTTCTGTGAGGGAAGAACTGTTTCCCCTCCTCGCACTAAGAATGGGAGACAGGATGTTGGTGAGGATAGATTATTAGCAAGTGGAGGGATGCGGATTTGATCTTGTAACACACGGCCAAATTGTGAAAGTGTTTATTGCCATTTTGGGGTGTTTTAATCACAGCCTGAACTGTTAGAGAATGTGTTGATTTCAAGACTTTTCTATACCATTTTTAAAGTCCTCCCTCAAGTTCTTGCTGTATTGATGACTGGAACATTGAATTGATCCCTTAGCCCTTGGGTGCATATATCATTTTTCAGCTTGAACACAGTTGTGAAAGAGTTACAGTGGATCATAGAAGGCCAGTGAAAGCAGCAGAGGGGATAGTTAAACAATTAGGGGAAATCAAAGGGGGTTATGGTCACTTGGCAAGGACTAACTTGGTGGCATTTACTATGTAAAAAGTTAAGGGGGTAAAAAACTCATTTCAGGGAGGAAGCATCTCAGAACCCAAATCTTCCTAAGAAAACAATCTGAAAAATGGATTATTGGAGTGACAGTGAGTAGAACAGGCAGAACACGGCTGCGTCAGGGTGAAGCTAATGTCTTTAGTAGTAGCCTAACTGTTGCCCTTCTAGTGACCTTGGTGAGTCTTGGCCTTAAACATGAACCAGAGTGCTAGAAAGTATGCGTGTGCTTGGCCCTCTGTTATACTCCCCCATTAAAGGATCACCAGAATCTGAAGGTGACATGTAGGCCGTTGTCACTTCGGGAAAGCTTTAAACTAAGTTTAACAACTGTGCTGACAGGAGTTCTCAGGTAGCCAGATGTCAGAGACTTTAACAGATAACCTCAGGAAATTCCTTCCAAAGTTGTGAGTTCCTGGCTTCCAGTGACCACAGAAAGCTCACAGTCCCCATTAATAAAAATCACCTGAAAAAAGAATCGAGGTTTTTGCTGAAAAGAGCTTTAATGTGTTAATTTTGTA
The DNA here is from genome assembly GCF_000001635.26 of Mus musculus. NCBI lineage: Eukaryota > Metazoa > Chordata > Mammalia > Rodentia > Muridae > Mus > Mus musculus. The sequence continues at coordinate 109,870,985 of NC_000069.6, forward strand.
CCAAGAAGCCAGTTTCCCCCTTTAACACAGAGAGAAACTGAACATTCTTACAAAGGGATTCTTTTTTAACCTCTGGGAGGACTCTTTTCTGCTTCATAGAAATTTATCCTAATTTCATGCCCCCGCACTCCATAGCGTGTTACCTGGTCCATTACTCTGACAGGTACCTTGATAAAGCTCAGGTTCTTGTGATATTGGGTTTCAGCGGCATGGCTTCTCCCAGCTGTTGCTTTGAAGTACCAGATAACACTCTTAGCCTTGCATGGAGCCTGTGGCTCACTTGTTCGACTTCTCATTGTTCTGACTTCTTGCTGTGCGGTTCGGTGGGAATCTTGCCCTTTCTCTGCCTTTTACAGAGGCCAAACCTTAGGCTTTTCCAGGTGGCTAATCATTCCATTCTCAGAACTGTGTAGATTATTCAGGAAATAGTGCGTTTACTTCGTAAGCATGGGAAGTTTGGCCTTTACATATGCAGGCATGCCACTGAGCTGTGCACATGAGTCTTAGTGAGTCCTGTGAACAAAGATACTGCCTGTGTTCTTTCACAAACAGACAAAAACCTGTTTTCTTCATGGGACATCCTGAAGGTTTATAGTCATGCCTTTTATCCAAAGGCATCCACTGCTCAGATAATCCAGAGCAGGCACAGCTGGGAAAAGCCAGCTCTCTTCCTAGGCAATATTATGGGCCACCTAGAAGTGAAGGGGCCAACCTTCTCTGGACAAAGCATCTTTCGGTAGAAACGGAACTATCAGTCCTCAACGGTTTCTGGAACTTGCTTTTGGATAGTCGGGATTGAGACTTTTCAAGGCTTGTGCTGTGGTAATAGGATATTAACTTGGGAGAGGAAAAAAAAAAAGTCACCTCCTCCCTCACCTACTTAGAACAAAATTGCTTCTGTAATTTTTAAGAACCATTTTGCAACACATTTAATGGGAAGGTTAGAGGACTGAATCTAACAGGCGATTAGAGTGCTAACACATGCTTACAAATGGTAAAATCAGGAATAAATCTTATTCTGCAATTTGAAAAGGAAAGAGGCAAAATCACAACTGCAAGTGGAACCCAGAAAGAGAGAGCTCAGCGCGTACAGGGCGTGTCGCAATGGAGCCCAGAAAGAGAGAGCTCAGCGCGCACAGGGCATGTCGCAATGGAGCCCAGAAAGAGAGAGCTCAGCGCGCACAGGGCGTGTCGCAACGGGGCAGTGTTACTCACAGGTGTTTGCGGTGCCTTTGGGGATGGGGAGGTATGAGCCGGGGCTCCAAGGTCGGCCCTGGTAGTTCTTCTTGCATTTCCCACAGTCGGGACCTGTAGTGTTGTGCTCACATTCACATGTCAGTTTGCTGTTGTCATACAAACACGAAGTGGCATGCAGGTTGCACTTGCACCTAGGCATGGGAGAGACAAAGAGTTCACTGTCAGTCAAGTTCGTCTTAGCAGTCTAGCTACAGAAGGCTCACGTGGCACTCTCAAACCACACAGCATTTTTGTGCTATACAGAAACAAGTGACGAAATACATGGAGACCTGCAGGCTTAGACAAAAGTTTTGTAACAAAGGCCTTTGGGAGAAGGGACCATTGAAATGTATCCATCTGAAGGCACCATTTTGAAGAAGCTTAATACTAGTCCAATCTACATGGGCCTGACATTCTCCTTGGACAGCTGTGCTCCTAAAAATTTGCCCCCAGAGCCATCCAACATATTGTCTCCAGTGGATGGTTCATTTGACATCAAAAGTTTGACAAGTTCATGAGTTTCTTTGGCTTTAAAGAAAGATGTTGTCTCTTTCATATCAAGACAAGTCTCATTTGTTGAAAGAACATGACAATCATTGAAACAACTTGATACTCAGCAGTTTTCTAAGGACTTGACAGCTTATAATCAGACTTTCTTATTCTGGGACTGAATAATCACAGGAACTTTTGCATCAAGCCTTCCCCCTGTCCCCAGGGGAGGTAAGACAGCAATCTTTACATTTCCCATTCACAACATACATCAACCTATATGGCAATCACAAGGTCTCTCAGAAACAGGCCAACTGACTCTAGCAATCGTAGAAAATACAAAATAAAGACACAAACATGTCCGTGACAGTGATTTGAGGCCACTAACTGTGACTTATAAAGAGCAGTAACATATTAGAAACAACAGTGGAACACATGATTTCCTAACCCACTCCCACATTCAAAGTCTTTGACTGAAACTGTGAAGACCAACTTGCTATTTGTCAAGGCAGCAGGTAGAAAATTGTCTCACATCCTTTCCAGGCCATATCCTCAGGGGCGGGGGAACCTACCTTGACAGAATGACCGTGAATAGGAATGTGCCCACACAGAGCAGAATGACCATGAATAGAGATATGTGCCCACACAGAGAGGACCAGGGATAAAATACCAACATACGTCAGACTCAGAAAATGAAATGTCACCTGCGTGTAGGTGTGTTAAAATGAGAATCTTCTGTGAACTAGGCAAGAATAGCCAGACCTGAGTTTCATAAAGACAAATACTGTGATGTGGTGTGTATTTTCTTTGGATGAAGATGTCATAAACTAGAAAAAAATAGCAGAATAATTTTCATAGGTAGAAAATAGAATTGTTTAACTACTGATGTTATTTCTACTCTATCTACATAGCAATGGCTATTCTCTTTTGATGCAAATGGGCTCCTATTCACTACAAGGAAGAAAAATGAATGGCTATGACTGTGACCTAGAGATACTTGGCTTTCTTCTAAGAAGAAAAAAGTATATAGCTCTGGAAGCAATGGCCATTCATTCAAATCTCTCTGAGAAGACCAAGCCTCAGTTTCCTAATGGCTCTTCCATAATGAATACTTCTAGCTACAACTCCCTCTGTGTAGTTATTATTTATGATAAAGTGGAAGAATAGTTTCATTAAAGTAATAGAGATCCAACTTAAGTATATAAATATATAAATAGTATTTTTTGAAGATTCACGTTTTCCCCATCTGTCTAAAAGGAAAGAAGGAAGTAATTGATTTAAACAGTGTTTAATTGTGAACCAGACCCTAGAACAATCTCTGATATGCAGGCAGTTGCATGTGCTAGTGTATTTTATTAAAAGACCTTGTTCTTTCCTGACATTATCACCTTTATTTATGGATGTGTTTGTACATATGGAGGATGTTTGAAACCCAAGTGTGAGAAGCACCAGTTCCTATTGATTAAACATCCTATCTGCGGCTAAAAATTTCAAATGAGGAAATGAACAATGTGACCCCGAAGAATACGCTTGCTTCATGTTTGGAGTCTGAGAATGCAAACAGTCAGTATGAACTGGATTATATATCTTGCAACTTTTAATATATGCATACTAATAACTGGTCTTTGAGGTCCAGACAATTTCTATTCTAAATATTCTAGACATTATATTAGCTGGGAAAGTTATTCTTTGAATAACAAAAGGAGGTGAAAGGAGGATAGATTGTTGTTACTATTTTTTTCTCAGATTTCTTTTTTTTTGCAGTAAAAGATTCATTCTTACTTGTCTAAAAGCTTGTTATCGAAGGTTCAACTTAGTACATAACCTGTAATCAAAACTCATACACATCTCTAGCATTACTTTTTTGATTAATGATGGTACTTCCATGTGTTGGCTTGCTTAATTCTTACTTAAGGTTCTTTGTATTTTTAAAAATATTAACTCAGTGTATGATCTCTTTTATCCTCTGGAAAGAGCAGTAGCCACTGTGCACCTGGCCTTCTCTGGCTATTTTCTTGTCTTAGTTGGGCCTTTCCGTTGTTGTGATAAAACACCATGACCAAAAACAACTTGGGAGAAAAAGGTTTACTTTATCTTACAGCTTATAGTCCATCATCCAAGGATCTTAAGGCAGAAGACACCCAAGCAGGGAAGAAACCTAGTGGCCACAACTGAAGGAGAAGCCATGGAAGATCACTGCCTACTAGTAGTATTCTCTTCAGTTTGCTTTTTTATACACTCTTGGGTTATGTACTAAGGAGTGGCACCCCTGACAGTGAGCTAGGCCCTCCCACAACAATTGTTACTCAAGAAAATGCCCCCTGCACTGGCCTTTTTGTAGGCATTGTCTCAACTGGGATTCCTTCTTTCCAGATAACTCTAGCTTGTGTCAAGTTGAAGATAGCAATACACAACAAAAGAAAAGAATTCCTAAGCAGGAGATTGCTTCACTTTTCCTTTTGACTTTCATGTATTTGTATCTTCATTAACTCTCCTCTTTCTCACTCCTTCCAAGGAGCAAGCATCTCCTGTTAGAATCATATATATCTTCTATATGGGAAATCCAATAGATATTCTCTCTTGCCCTGGCTTCCTCAGAAGTGTTGATTGTGGAATACTCCTTTCACTTGCTGGCTATCCCTGCTGGATGCCTGAGCTCAATGACAGGACCCTCTCTACTGTCCAACCTCTGCCCAGGCTGTTCCTTTGACTTCTATCTTAACATTATCAGCCTTGGACACTCTTTTTCTTGCATTTTCTTCTGTTGTCCTAAATTTTCTTTAGTTACAGACATTTTTAACCAATGTATCTTTCTCATCAATCCACAAATGCAAAAATTTCCCTGAAAATGTCAAGAAAATTTAAGGAGACCTGGATTCTCTATGTCCTACAGGGGTCCACGAAAGTATCTCTTGTCATCAGCAGGTAACATCATGCAATCAATGTTTGTCCACAATGCCTGCATCTGTATCCTCATCACAGGTCTTTCCCACTGGTCTCAGATGTATTTATCAAAAATACCTGTGGACATACGTTTGAAAGTACCCAAACCAAATTTCTGGGCTTTCTTCCCTTACTTACACCATTTCTGAGTTTTCTGTCTCAAGAATTATTATCTTGGTCAACTGGACCTCTTTTACCTCAGTTTTTCAAGAATGGTTCACCACATCACTTTCATGCTCCACCTAACTGCTCATCACTCCATAGCATGCCCAATCCTCAGATGCCTGCTCCTTCAGTATCTTAGTTTTAGCAGAGATTATGCCCTTGGTAGTGATTGTCAGTGTGACTTTGTCTTTTACAACAACTTCTAAACAGAAGTGAATGCTGTAGTTACACTTCTCTCTGAACAACACCAATTCTTAGTTTCAATCAGTCTTTTACTCAAATACCTTTGGCTCATTCCTGACTTAGAGCTATTTTAAGATTATGTATTATTATCAGAATAGGGTCTAAGCCCTGTGATATGCCTTCAAATTCCTCTGCAATTTACCTCTTTTTTTCTTTTCTAGCTTCACTGTTAAAACCTCTAATTCTATCCTTGGTTCTTTGAACTCTACATTTCTGATACGATTTCAAATTATTTATTCTTACTTCAACATTTTCTTCTCCATCCCATTCTCCTTCACCTTGGTAATTCTTCCTTTAGATGTGAACTTTGAAAGCTCAGTGCCTGGTTCCTAGCTGATATTCAAACACTTTTGTCAGTCAACTAAATATATTTCCCACCATGTAGAATACTGATCTTCTGTGCATCTACATGAAGCTCTTGATGTCTCTGCAATAGATTCAGGGTGTATTTCAGTTGTTTTTCTGATGTTGCCCTCTCTGAGAGGCAACAGTCATGTCTGCCTATTTATTGCAACAAACTCAGCATGTAGCAAGGTGTTTGACACATTATAGGTGCCCAGATGGTATTAGATGTTTAAACAAGTGACTAGAAAATAAGGAGGTCCTATGAAGGTAGAAACTTCATGAGTGTGTCATACTGTGTCTAGCCTAGCAATGGACTGATAGTAGTTAGTAAGCATTGGAGCAGATCAAACACTACAAGGTAGGATAAAAAACTGTCATATACCTTGTTACTAGTTTTTTACAAAAATCATTTCACATTTGGCAAAGAGAATTCTATCAAGTTGGTGAGATCTTATAAACCCAATTTAATTTTAATTTAAACTCTCAAGGGTTTTCCAGACAACTGAAATTGAACCTAAGAGCTATCCCATAATGATCCTACAAGATCTAGGAAAAGGACATAGCCCAAGGGAGAAGAACAACAGGGTGTGGTATAGCATAGTCATGGTGGAGCCTGTGCCTTTTATCTTCAGGTCCTCATGCTGGGAAGGCAACCCTGGTTTAGCTGGTGCTTGATGAAGCCTTGTCTTGGCCCTGGATAGTGCCTAACCTGTCTCAAGAAGTGAATCTGATGGTCCTAGGTGGATTTTGAGCTGTCCTGCCTAGTCCTTGTGACAGTTATGTGTCAGTGCCAAGTGTGGAAAGTAGATGCAATGGTGCCATGGCTCTGTCCTGTATTTGGAAACAACTCCCTTTCCCTTTCCACAGCTCTCTTTATTCTTATCACTCCCATTCCAATCAGAAGCTAAACTCCCTTATTTAGAGTCCTTGCCAACCAGAGTGACTTTTCCTCTGAAGGTTAGAAAAAAAGAAAAAGAAAGAAAAGAAAATGGATTTCAGTGTTGGGCAATTGCTCTCAATTCTTGATGTCATGACTTCTGGCCTTGTGATGGGTGGAGGTCAGATTTCTGATCTATCCCACTTGTCTCTGACAGATTCATTATGCATGTTGATGTTCATCCCCCTCCCATGTCTGCTGTCACCACAGGAGAGGCAGTATACAGGCAGAGATCTAAGCCTCTGTTGATAGTCAAATATCTGGTGCTCTGAAGAGCTGAGCCTATTCGCTCATGTTGTTTACATACAGAGAGCTCATATAAAGATACTGCAGATAGAACTAATTGACTTGCATGTACCTTGAAGATCTATTTGTGTTCAAGTGACAAATATCAGATGCTGTCAAATAAGAGCTTTTCTTTCAGACATCTCAACAGAAATAAGCTCTACTCTGTACTCTAAACTTAATGAACACCAGAGTGTTCTTGCTTTCAACCAGGTCTGTACTTCCTGTATTTTAGTGACCAGCTGTCATGAGTCAATTTAATCTTGCTTATAAAATCGCTCCAATATTTAGTTCTATGCCACCTGCCAGTAGGTATGAAAAACCCACGCAGTCTGCCCGGTTTTTCTTTATAACTTAATATATCTATTCTGGGCCAGAATTTCCTGCCAGCCAGAGGTCTGTACAGTCTATTAGAAATGTTTCCAATAAGGACACAGGACAAGGGGAAACTTCCTGTCTAAAAAGTAAATGAGAAAGCAGGGTCAGGTTCTTTCTTGCAGGTTCTGGGTTTATCTACTCTTTCTCCTGGACCGATTTATCATGAAGTAAAAGAAGTTAAAGCTTCACAGATATTTCAGACACAGAGTAGGAACCTAGCAACAAAGTCACATGGTCATATGCTTTTGTAAAATTTCCTCATATAAGACTTTGTGTGTAAGAGATCCTTTACGTAATGAACTGAGTCTCAACTCACCTCTCTGATAGCTCTACAAGATATGTTTTAGCTATTACAAGAACTGACCTGAATCTGTCTTTCATTACAGTTCCCACTCTGGATTACCCTTGATTATATAAATGGTTTTAGAAAATGTGTCAGCATTGATATTGGAGCATTGTAAATTTCTTTTAAAAGAGAAGGACAATCATTTACAATGAGTGTGTCAATGCTTTTCTGCTTCTGCAGCTCCTTATCTTGCTTCCCATTGACACGTGAATTCCTGGCTCTTACCTCAATAGGTTATTTGAAATGGAGTTTGTAATAAAGGAACTTCCAGATTCCATGTTCTGGCATTAGCATTAAAAAAATGTGAATCCAAGTGCAGATGTTTCCACTTACTTGCTATTAACCCACAGATGAATTGATGGTGAATCTTGATTATTAACTTGATGAAATTTAAAATCATCATGAAAAATAAGCCTTTGAGCCTGTTTGGTGAGGGAGACTTTAGACCAAAAGAGCTCCCCTAAATGTGGGTGGCAGCATTCCACGGGCTGAGGTCCTGGACTGACTACAGAGGAAGAGTGGAGCTGAGAAGCCTTCCCCACGCTTTGTTTTCTGACTGTGGTTGTAATGTAACCTAATGGTTATAATCGTCCCACACTGTGTGCCCTGCCCTGCCCACCATGATGGAATGTTCTTTCAAATTGTGACCCAGAATAAGCCTTCTTTAATTAAGTTGCTTTGGTTTGGTATTTTGTCAGAGTAAACAAGAAAATAACTATTTGCAGATGACCAACTTATCAAACAAACAGCAATGTGGCGCTAATGTGGACAGACTACTCCCAAGCACATGGCACTGCACAAAGGTTTCTGTTTGTTTGTTTTGTAGATGTCACACAGATTTCTACGAGCTTCAAAATAATGTCAAGAGTTTGGCATTAATAACTACAGGTGATGCAATTGAGTACTAAAGGGTTAGAAAAACAACAGACCAAGATGGAGCAATCATTCAGAGGGTGGGCAGGCTGCCACCAGAGCCCTGTTCTTGATGTTTAGAAGGTTCTCTCTTTAAAGTATGGTTTAGTCTCAGTTGTTTCGTTGGTAAACCACAGACAACAAATGGATGTGTTTTGAAGGACACTTGCGGAGACTGAACAAAATAATGCATGCCAGATGTGACTATCTAGCACAAAAGCCCCAATAAGTATCTTTTAAATTTTAGTATTTCTATAATTACTACGTCAACTGTCAATTGACCTACAAATCCTTCCTGTAATTATTCTGATACCAAGTAGGAAGCAACCTGGAAATGTCTACAGGTATTCAATCTACTGTGTATCGAAGAGGAGACATACATAGAACGTAGTCCGTAAAGTGGTAATAGTCTGTCTATTTGATCCTGATGGAATCAGGACTTAGGCTAATGAGTCCATATTGTCTCTAAGATACAGAGGGTGAACTCCCTTTCAGCCATCAGAGGGACAACCTCTAAGGGTAAAAGAATGTGGAACGGTAGAAGCTGCTGTGCTGTCTTCCACAGGTCCTTCTGATAAAGGCTTGCTCTTCTGGTTTCTGCTACTGGAAAGTAGAAGAGTCAGGGGATGTGAGAGGCATAGGTTGAGGAACCCTGGCTCTCAGATCAGCTCAACTGCAGTTAGGGAAAAATAGGTCAAAGCACCTGCCTGTCAATGGAAAGGAGCAAGGTAGACACATCTGCCTTGTTTCAAGCATATTTTTTTTTTATCATAAACACGTACTAACCCATCTTTGTATGTGTATGTGGTAAGTACTTAATAAATATAGAGTATTATTACTACCATCCTCATTATGATTAATCACTTCTCTGGATTGAACATAATCCCACAAGGAAAAACGGGGTCCCAATCTTCCTGGGGTCTTCCTATCCATTTCTTCCTTTTAATAACAGACTTGAGGGCAGCTTATCACTGAATGTACTTTTGGTAAATTATACCAGAATGTAAAGTGCAAGTTGAAGTAGAATGTTGCTAATAATAAACTTTTTAAAATAAGCTTTCCCATGCCTGTGAGTGGAAGAGCAAATGAGACAGGAACAGTGGGCTTGCACTGGGACATCTGTACAGTAGGAAAAGTCACCAGGAGTGAAGGGACTGTCTCTATAAGACAAAAGAGCTACTTGCTATCCAGTGGGAAAGTTTCTTCTGCCACAAGCATTTTGAGTATCAACTAGGGTCCTAATTGGGACTCTCTTCTTCTGAGCTCTGCTCTTTGGAAAGTCAGTTCTGTAAATGGATTCTCACACACTTGCTTTAGATGCACAAGTGATGGCAGCTAGAGTTTTCTTTGGGGTCTTAAAACAAAGAAGACGATTATGATCCACCCTTCACTGACATCATGATCTTTGACTGTTTTAAAATATACAAGGTTATTTGCTTGCCTACAGAGCAACAAAATGAGAGCCAGTCTCTTCTGAACTTACTAAGTAAAGTGAGCTAGATACCTTGCATCTTAAAAACCTTTAAAAAGTTTTTATTTAACCCTTCCTTGAGACCCTAGACTTGCTTACAATGAATTGTCTGACTACATGATTCATGAAGCTGAAGGTTATTTTAAGTGATATCAAAATAGCCCTTTCCTTTTTCTATTTCTAAGATAGCTAGCAAGGGTAAAGTGCCATGGCTGTAAAATTAAAAATAGGAGGTTATACATTTCAGATAATGCACTATCTGAGATCAGTGCAGAGAAACGACGGTACTATGTGACCTGCTACTAAACTTATGAGCATCCCGCTAATGGTTAGTCCAAAGAATGAAGACAATACAAGATGCATCCTGAGGTCCAGGTTGCCACACTGTTCAGAAGGCTGACAAGTAAAGACCGTAGTAGATTAAAACTAAGATAACCTCAGGCTAGGTTAATTGAAAAGATGACTCCTGATGCTTGTTTTATTCACAGAGATAGTGGACCAACAGTGGGTTATCTAGTCCCAGAGATACAGATTCCTACAGATTCCCAGCATTCACACAGCTAGACTTTGTAAGAGATGAGAAGTATGAACTCATATTGTTGGTCTTCCATGAATCTACTGACTTCTTCATGGTATCAGTTACAAGCTTTAATACAGGTTTACAAGGAGAACCATAGCAGTCAGAAGGACTTTTGATGCGTTCAGGAAATTCATACTCAGCCATTGTGGCTCATACTAATGAACTTCTACTTTTTTTCTGCTTTGAGTCACACAGGGAACAGTTTCTTTCACCTAGGTTTAGGCAGCTCTTCGGTGTGGTGTGCATGCTTGCTTTCCTAAAGCCTCATCTTAGCGGATGTATGAGAGGTAGATTACATGGAGAAGCCTGGATAAATAGCTCTATGGAAAGAAACTGGAATAGCCAGCCCTGTGTGCAAGAATAGAACTCACTTCATCAGCCTTATCCTGTACTGTAGTTTACACTAAAAGTTTTGAGAGGAAATTGAATTAGATTCCCATGGGTGGTATGGAAAATTGAGGGAAATAGGTTTCTTCTAATTCTCTCTTCTTGAGAAATAAGATAATATCCAGTCAAAAAGTGTGCACCTGGCACAGACTGTTTTTATTCCCTATATTTGGTGGCCCAGTTTTATTAACCTCTAGAAAAGACAAAGTTTTAAAGGCAAAAACAAATAGCCAAACAAAAGATGAGAATGAAAACGATAGACATACACACAAAGAGGGGAAAATGGTGCCAATAAGAACCCGCTCCTGCTTTGTAACCAGGTTCTACTAACCATAGCTATAGGACCTCATCCTGTTTCATGACCAGTGATGCAACCTGTGACAGTCTTAGAATCAAAGGCTACAAAGCAAAGAAACCAAAGCCCTTGTGACAGAATTGAAAACAATGAGATATGACGTAGTCCAAGAGAAATGGCATCACCAAGAAAACAAAGTAGCCAGTGGCCACAGGGTTTATCAATACCACTATAATAGTCAGTCCACTACTTACTGTCAGTTAAATATCAGGAGAGGGCTCAAAACTAGAGCTGTGGGAATGTCTTAGTGTAAAGAAATATTTTAATTAGTTTGACATGGGTCAAAGTCAGACTTTACCACAAGTGAAATATGACCAAGAAAACTGAGTTCAACTGCAAGCACTGGTCATTCTGTTCAGTTAAGCCTATTTGCCCATAGGCTCATGTAAGAATGTTCTCTAGTATATTAGTATTGAAAAGGGGTGTATTATTTAGGAAGAGACTATCAACAACATATCCTCAAATGGAATAGAAGGACATAGGCTCTCTCTCTCTCTCTCTCTCTCTCTCTCTCTCTCTCTCTCTCTCTCTCCTTCCCTTCCTTCCCCCTCGCCTATCTCCTTTTGTTTCAGACAAGAGGTTAAAAAGTCTGTTCCTATACATACTCGTCCATAATGTGCTACCTCTTCTTAGGCTCAATACAATAGAGAAAATGGATCTAGGACAGCAAATTCCAAAACTATAAATTAAAATATAACTAGGTAGTAGTGGCATACACCTTTAATCAGATCTCAAGAAGCAGAGGCAGGTGGACCTTTGAGTTCAAGGCCAATCTGGTCGTTAGATTGGGAATGATTCTCTGAGGTGCAAAGGATTTGTTCCAACTATGACAAATGTGCTACACTGAGTGTGTCACTGACCTCGCCTTGTGGCACCATCTTAGCCATAATGTTTATAAAAATAAAGGTAGGTCTTTATTTTTATAAGGTTCCTGCTTCATAACAAATCTTTTGTCCCAACCCTCTTTATTATGATGGTAAATTTAGGTAGAAAATTCCAACTTCCAGCTCCAGAGGTCATGAGAAAAGCCAGGTTTACTCAACCAATGTGTTCATTTCCCTGTGCAAAATATTGGTTCAAGCATGAGAATGTGCCCCAATTGCTGTTGAAGCTGACCCTGCTGATGTCATTAGACAGGGTCTTTTTGCTTCCATTATTATGATATTCCTAGAAGGTAAACTTGAAAGTTCTCAGGGTCATTGAGAAATCCTAGCAGAAAGTAAAGTTAGGGGAAAGAGCAAGACAAGAGGCAGGGCCATGAACTGTGAACTTCCTGTCTCCTGAGTTCCAGCCTGCCTGAACCTAGATCTAGCCTGGATTTCTGTTCAAGTGAATCAGAGTACCACCCATCTGTTCTGTTTAAACTATCTCGAATTGTATTTCTGCCTACTAAATGATTCTAACAAACACGAGTAAGAATAAATCCTGTCGGTTTTCTCTGTTCCTACCAGCTCCAGGCAGATTCAGCTAGGCTGGCCACTGATGACAGGGAGGACAGGGATAGGAAAGGTGTGCAAAGGTAGATTGGATGAGTAGACCATTCTGTGAAGGATTTAGGATTAGTGAATGGAGAAATGTGACCAGTCAGAGGCAGCCATTAGATGAGCTAGACGACTTCAAAGCCTTCCTTCACTTGTTGTTCTGATGTTAGATCTCCTTTCTTTTGTCTTTTCCTCTTTTTCCTTTACATTCCCTATTCCTGTGCTTTGTGAAATGAAATGGCCTTTTAAAGGTAAGGTTTGAAATGATGTGTTTTGGAGTTGGGGAGCACGGCATTAGCTAGAGTTCACCCTTGATCACTCTTAAGACGTTTATCCTTACGTCAGTTGCTATGCTTCTCAGAATCTAGTCTCTCACCTACAAGACAGAGACACAGATGAGCTGTTTGCATGGCTTATCGCTTCTGAATGAGGTAAGGCATCATGTGCCACCAACAAATAGCTTATAAGCAGGTGCTCATTAAATTGTCATATCCACCAGATATCACCAGGAGTTGTTATATACATCCATTAGACATTTATCATATATGAGACCATGATTGTACGAAGCTCACAAGAAGGAGGGACTTATAGTTTCAACCCAATTACTCCTCAGTTTCTCACTTTTGTTTTACATACAACAGAAGAATGAGAGAATAAAACCTGTGTATATCACACACCATGACTTAGAGCACAGGCATAAGAACTCTGTTGTGCAGGCCTAAACTTGCATCCCCTGAGCAGGGCTTTCAATGATGCCTGCGGTGAAGTACTCTTCAGTGATTATTGGAAGGATTATCTAAATCCACTCCTTTTCTATGGAGATATGAAAATACCAGTTTAGAGAAACAATTACAAGAAATGATTCCAGCTCTGCTATTCTGGGCTATTTTGAACGTCCATTATTGGGAAGAGTTTCCTGATGATATTCGATTTCATAACTGCAGCAGATTTACCCAAGACAGACAGGCAGGAACCATTGCTCCATTTCATAGGTAAGCAAACAGAAAAACAATAGAATAGCCCCAAACCCAAAACCTTAGCCCTAAGGAGTCTGCAGGTTGTGGAATACAAAGCCAAACTCCATGCCCTTTGGAGGCCCACTGTTCAGCTCACTATAGCTTCCCATCCCTTCGCTTCCCTTCCATTAATTATGCTAACGCAAGACAACTTTTTTCTTTCCTCCAAGAACATAAAAATAGAGTTTATTTTGGTCCTGATTTTAGTTGCCAAACATGTCTAGTCTGTATTTAAAGGGTTATCAAAACCATTTAGTGGAAGAGGGGAGATAAACAGTTTTCTCTTTCTTTTCTTTCCTTCTTTTTTGTTTGTTTTGTTTGCTTGAGAAAAACAAAAAGTGCTCTGCAGATTCATTTTTCTTTCAATGTTGCTCTACCACTCAGACCTCTGTTTCCTTATCTACAGCTCTGGGCAATCTCATAGGCTTCTAATGCAAAACAATTATTCTCCTTGAGTCCTCTATAAACATCACCTGCCGTCTTTAGCATCCTTGCCATTCGCTTGGGCTTCACTGCCTTTGCCATTATTTTGTTTAGGAGAAGAACAGCTAACTACATATCCAGGCTTCAAAAATCCTGGTGTGCAGAGTTTTGCATAACACCTCTGCTTTCAGAGGGACAGTTTCCTGATACAGGAACTTAGGATCTTCCACCAATTCTAATATTCTGGTGCCCACACACTGTAGGTCAGATGCAACCTTAAAATTTCAGGTACTTGAATGAAATCTGAAAGATGCTCTTGATCTCAGATGCCCAGGTGTAAAAATAAGTCCCCTGAAATTCAGGCAGAAGCTTCTAGAAGTCCAAAAGACCTACAGTCTGTAGAGGTCCCCTGGCATGACCATAGAAAAGAAGTGACCTGTGTTTTTCCTAATAAAAGCCACGTGATGGTGGCAAGAATGTTCACAATGCAGCCCTGGGCCTTGAGGTTTGCCTTCACTTGAGGGCCCTCCAGAAGAGCAGCCTACAACAAAAGCAAATGGAAATTGCTTCTCCTGCAGGACTGGAAATATCAAATGCGGAGCGTGGTGTAGCCTTTTAATCCACAGGGTAGCCAAGTAAAGGTCAATTACCTCACTTAGAGAAATGAAAGGCATGGAGTAAAAGTCAAATAGATACGGCTGTTAGATAATGTATTTCAAGCATGAAAATGAGGGTTTTTCTATTGCAGGGTTATATTTAATGCCCTGGTAAACACAAGAGCTTTATGACAAAGAGGGAGATATGAGGCTGACAGGGAACCTGCCCGACAGAGTGCCCTCAGCTCAGTGTGTGGGTCGGTGTGGTCATCACTGATGAGTGTCAGGACCCTGCCGGGAAGCAGACAGACTGGCTGCAGCCATGGGAGTCCAAGGAATAGGTGGTGCTGTGGGTGGTTCAGAGGTTTAAAGCTATGAAGACACCCTCTGCAGTTATATCCCTGTCTCCCTGTCTCTGGGTTGTCTGACCTATGATCCTTGTCACTTGGCTTTATCCCTCTTCTGACACACTTTCTGTGCATGTGACACAAGATGAGCAGCAGCTCTGGCTGACTAAAGTAGAAAGGTCTTATGCGTTCTCCCCCACCCCCCCCCCCCCAGTTATGACTCTAGTCCAAGGTTGTTCCTCCACCCTTTCTGCTCCAGAATTTAATTTTCCCTTCAAACAGTATTAAGGTGCATCCTTCCTGGTTTCTGCATCTCTGGGTAATCATATTTGGATTATTAGGTTTTTCATTCTGTTTACCCTAAAGCACCTACCTGGCTAAATCTCTGGTCAGGTCTCTGCCTGGTTTAGGCCCCCTGTTTTTCACTCTATCAGAGTCACAGGCAGTGTGCTAGGCTTGGATCAAGATGTGTTTCTGCTGTTAATTCAAGGTATTTTACCCAAAGAAACATTGTTAGTTTCTTGGCCACTGTATCAGAAGACACAGCACATTAGGCATGGTCTTCCAGTTCCTTCAGCCACACCCACCTTTGTCTCCTAAGGCTGCAAAATCATTCGCTTTCTGTTTATATTTTCAAAACAACCATTGACATTCAATGAGGATATTCATGTAGAAGCTATTTTTAAATCAATTAATGCTGTCAAATTCACTTGGTGGCTCTGTCAGAAATATCAACAGTGTGTCTGATATAATGTGAGAATAGAATTGATGACCTTTGTTCTAGACATAATACTTTGGCCAACTTCTCATCCATGATTCCTTCTCAGGGAAGCCCCAACTATGGAATATAATCTAAAGGCAGTTATGGAGTAACATCCCCCCAAAAAGATGAGTTTATAAATTTTCTGGTTGGTCATGCAAACTCCTGTGTGTGTGTGTTTTGCGGATGTACATTTCTAAGGATCCTGAACACCACCCACATATGGCGATAAACATATAGTTTCTTCAACACTTGCTCATAGGAAATTAGTAGAGTCTGTGAGAGAGAACGAGTATGGCCTCTTAATCTCCTATTGTTGGAGAAAATGTATAGCAGAGGTGTCAGGCTAAGCTTGTTGCCTATCAACTATTCTAGATTTTGGAGTTGTAAAGATGGCGTGAAGGAGGAATGGAGAGAGCTGAGGAAACCTTCTATTGGATAGGGCATATAAGAATGTCTCATCATCTCCAGATAAAAGGGAGAATATCCCTTATAAAAATGCAATTTCCAAATCCTTTTTATGTTGGCCGTTGGGGACATTGGAAATATCACAGAGGTTTTATGATGTCTCTGTAGCTAAACAATAGGGAAGCCACTGTGTGAGAAGTGGCAGTGAATGGGGAGATTCTCATGGTATTCATAGACAAGTCCATTCACATTGTTACTAGACAAAGCCTTCTGGGAAATTTGCATCACATAGTAAAGCTTATCATTTAACCTCTGTGTAGTCCTTCAATGTTCCTCATGCTTTCCATGAAATGCTACTAAGCTTAATGACTTATTTTTAGGGAACTATGTGCTCACAACTAGGAGAAAATGTATATAACTAGAAGCTTAATGAACCCCTTATATTATAGCAGAATGGTGTAGAAGAACAGGTTACACATCTCTCTAGTCCAGGGACTTCAGGTACCCCTGCAGAGCTGTAGACTCAGTTCTTCGGTCTAACATGTTATTCTGATTGAGGATATTCTAAACTTGAATAAATTGGCAGCAGCTATAATTATTTAAGGATAGGTAGGCTTTTCTCAGATAGTTAGGGATGGACAGACCTGTGATCATGAAGGAAGAGTAGAGAACAATTTTCACATGCACTCAGGACAGAATTTGACAAACAGCAAAAGAGGATAGGAGGTGTCCAAGACAAAGAAAACCCAGAAATTGTTTGGGAAATTCCGCTTTAGGTATCATGCCTACAAACACATTAAAAACTTCTATGTATGGATAGATGTAGTTGCACATGCCTTTACTTCCAGAGGCAGTACATTAAAAAACAGACTGGTCTACATATTGAATTCTTGGACATCTAGGGATACACAGAGAGACGCTGTCTAAAACAGAAAAGTCTCCTTTTATATTAACTGAAAATCATAATAAAGATTTAAGATCAAAAACATAATTCAATATAGATGAAGAATTCACGAGAGAGAGCTAAAATAAAGTAATAGTGAATTTGTAGGGACTGCCATAGTAACTCTTTAAAATGAAATACATAGAGAAATGGGGAAAGCATTGTGAAGTGTAAGCCAGCATCAAGTGACCCTGGGTACATTGAAAAGCTACGTCCCTGTAGGGACAAAGAGAACAACAGGCAGAACATCTGGGGAAAAATGCCAAAAATATTGTAATTTTTATCAAAAGCAAGAAATGTGATAAGCTTCAAGTATTAGAAATGGCAAGCATAATGAGTTCCAAGTATAAAGAAAATTATACCAAACCTTCACAAACAAACCGCCCCAAATCTGTGACAAAGAACTCTCTAAATGAAGGAAGAGGAGAAATGACACATTGTGCTTAGGTATCTCCTTGGAAATATTACAGCTGACAAGGCAGCAAAGCATAAGAAAATTAAGCAAGTCACAAAAAAAGTAAATGTGTCAATTGAGAGTTCTTTGCTCAATAAATTAACTTTAAAAGATAAGACAAGAATGAAAACAGTTTCAAAGACTCAAAAGCTTCAATATTTCTTTCCGTACTAAGCAAGGTTAATAGAAGTTATCTGAGTTCTGAGGTAGAAGGAGGAGAGGAGCAGATGGAAAGTGAGTTGGACACACAGACACAGACACAGACACAGACACAGACACAGACACAGACACAGACACACACACACACACACACACACACACACACACAGACACACAGACACACACACACACACACACACACAATGAGGACCACTCACTCTTTGTTGTCATGCTGTTTGACATGCGCTGTAAAAACATAAAGGTGAGAGTACTGTAATTATATGGTGGATAGCTTGCTAGTCTATAGCTGGAGAGGTATGGCAACACCTGAATTCAGTGTAGGATGACACAAGTGTTATGACCCACTTCAAAGCAATCCCCAAATATCAAACCAGAAAGGAGGTGGGTGAAGGGCATGGAGAAGATTTCCAAACAGTTCACTAATCTGAAGAATGTAAAAGGGAGTGGAGGGCAAAAATGGAACTAATAGAAAGTGAGTAAGATGTTAGATTTAAACCTCATCTATTGATAATCATACTGAATATAAATTATGTGAATACTCTAGTTATGACACATATTTAAAAATAGACTGATGTATGTTGTCTAGAATCAGGTCATGTTAAAAACTAAAAAGGAAGCTGAAATGGGGCGGTGAGTCAGATACAGCAGATTTCTGGACAAAAACCAGGGGAAAATGGGTAATTTAACAGTGACAAAAGATTTAATGGCTCAAGGAAATGAAATAGTTACCACCATTTATACCATTAGAGATGGAGCTCCAACATGTTTCTTAACGCATCTGTTTCTTTTTTCTTTAGAAATTGACACACACCCTAGAAGTCTAACATTCACATGGATATCGAAGGCCTAAAATGGCCAAAGCAATGCTGCAAAAAGAGCAAAGACTGGAGACTAACACTCTGTCGCGCCATGACTCATAAAGCTGGATTAGTTAAAACAGTGTGATATTGGTGTAAAGATAGATTAGAGAACAGAAGTGTCCAGAAATACACACACACACACACACACACACACACACACACACACACACACACACACACACTTATGTATAAGTGATTTTTCGCAAATGCAAAGGCATTCCAGTAGATAAAGGGTACTTTTATTCCAACACTAACTGGGTCTAGAACAGTTGGTCACATAAAAATGGATTTCTATCTATAACATTTGAAAAAAAGATTTAAAAGTTGATCATACAATTAAATATGAACACCCAAAACTTATCAGAAGAAAACACAGATAACATTGAGTTGGAAAATACTTTGCAATTATAACAGTAATCTAATCAATTCACAAGAACAAATTTTGAAATTGAAATGATCTTTTCTTCAAAAGATTATGTTCCACACATGTGCTAAACACACTAACACACACACTCACACACACACACATGAAAATGGAAAAAAGAAAAGAAACCATGTTAACAGAAAAATAATGACAAATTATAGTCTGGAAAGAAGTACTTGCAAGACACATCGACAACAAAAATGTCTTCAGAGTACAAGTCTAAAGCACAAGAAGGCAATCTAAGCATGTAATCTGTTTATTTTTGTACATATAATATGTGTTGTGCATACTCATGCATGTTCATATGTGTGAGTTCACATGTGTATGGGGCTGCATGTGTGTGTGTGTGTGTGTGTGTGTGTGTCTGTATGTGGAGACCTGAGGATGCCATCAGGAATTTTTCTGTATTGTTCTCCCTCTTCTAGTGAGGCAGGGTCTCTCAGACTTTCCATTGTACTGGAGTAACAGGCAAGTCTTCCCTTCTGTACAACAATGAAGTGGGTTCAGGAGATCTAAAATCCAGTCTTCACACTTGCTTGGCAAAAGTTTTGGTCACGAAACACTCTCCCTAGCCCTAATTTATTTGAAAATAAAGAAAAATGATCATAAAAATTGTTAAAGATTTCATATATTACTTAATCAAGAAATTACATGGAAACCTGGAAAATGAGTCTCATTGCCATTAATCTTTTTTTTTTTTTTTTTTTTTTTTTTTTTTTTGAGACAAGGTTTTTCTGTGTAGTTTGGGATGTCTTAGAACTTTCCCTCTGCCTCCCGAGTACTGGGCTTAAAGGCATGCACCACCACTGCCTGGTGTCATTAATCATTTTTAAAGTGCTAATAAAAGTCACAGTGTGGGAGCAGCAAGATGGCTCAGTAGGAAAATACACTTACTGTGAAACCTGATGCCTTGAGTTCAATCCCTGAGCCCCAGATGCTGGAAAGGAATTAACTTTTGGAAATTATCCTTTGACCTCCACATTCATGCTGTGACATGTACCTGTATGTCCATGTATGTACTCACATGCACAAACACAAAAATATAAACAAAAACTTTAAAATGCATGTTGGTGGAAACATAGTTTATTATAGTTAGCTTAGTTGAGAATCTTGGCTAGTCTCCAGAATTTGTTGGTAAGCTCTTATTGCTAAAGCTGGAGATATAGTATGCTTGAGTCTTAGAACAAAGAAAAATCAAACTAGTACCAACCTAGAAACTTCATCCTAGCTTTCATAGTAGTGGTTGATGCTATGGGAGCTACCAGAGGGAAAAACAATAATAAATATTACCCAATGTTATTGGCTTTATATTTTCTTATCTGTTGGCTTTAACAAATACCACCAGCCTGCCAGGATTATGCTCACTGGTACAATAGTGTCGTGAATGGCCATGTGAGTAACCAACCGCTTTCTGGTGGGATGTATGGCTCTCTACAAAAGACTGAGCCCATTCTTGGCACTGTTATTGGATAAATCATGGATAGTGCCTATGTATGTGGCTAGATAGGTCAAAGCCCTAGGGGACAATCTAGTAGATTATCTATTAGCATTATTCTACTAACTAGATATAGTATTAAATCAAATCATAATGATTTATCACTATATCCATCGATTAGTTAATACATCTTTCAACCCTTATGAAAAATCTCTGAGATTAACACAGAGATCCATAACCGGTTAGGGTATAGAGAATAAAAGACGGTGAAATACTTATCCTTAAAAGGGACAGCTATATCACACCACCACCACCAAAGCTCGGGGATCATTGTACAAGATGGAGTAGAAAGATTGTAAGAGTCAGAGTATGTGGATGACCACAAGGAAATGGTATTTTCCAGACATAGTAGGGTAGTTGCACATGTAAATCTACAACATGTGACGACAAGCACAAGATCTGCTCAAGTTCAAGGTACATAAAGTACTAGAATTGGGGGGGGGGCAGGGGGAGGAGTTGTTCATCAGCCTAGCTGAGAAGCAAGTGCTATTGGCTACTGGTGGAGCTGTTGGCAACTGTTAGTTGATGTGAGAGTGAGAGACAGTTGTTTTGTTTTGTAATGGTGTCAACCGGTGGTAGGTCAGTCATGCTTCAATGGACAGCCCCCACACTCAGAAGTCCATGAGCAGCACACATCATACTCTGTAGTATTTTTGAAAGGGTATAAAAGGAGGACAAGAAACTGGAAGGAGTACGGAGGAGGGCTGTTAGACCGTGAAAGGCAGTTTGTGTTCTGGTCGAAGGAGGCTTACTCAGGAGACCCAGTAGAAAAATCTACAAGGGACCAAACCATAAACTGTGCTCCCAGAGTACAAGCGCCTGATACCTCATCAACTCCTCAACTCCATAATCCTGCGACTATCAGTCAAGTCGACAATGTTCCAAGCTCCTGGTATTCTGGCTACAGCCAGGTAAGCTCCTTCCCATAGCAAGGTAGCCCAGCCCACTATAAAAGGGGCTGCTTGGCCCCTCATCTCGCTCTTAAGTGCTTGCTCTCTCCTTGTCTCTTACCACTCTCTCTCCTCCCCTTCCCTCCCCACCTCTCTTTGTGGCTATGGCTACCCTCTACTTCTCTTCCCTTCTCCCTCTCTCTGCCTTTTTACAATAAATGCCTTCAAACCATGGACCATCTCTGCTCATCGAGATCCACCATGTTAGAGCAATGGAGCAGGTTTCGCTCTAAGGAGCTGGGCGTCTAATCTCCTACCAGGAGGCCTTTTTGTGCTCCAGCCAGCCGCCAGCCAACTCAAACAGCCCACTGAGCTATCAGCCTTCCCTAGCCAGACTCTCTCATCTCCGCGGTAACCTGCCAAAGCTCTTCCCCTTTCCCCTTCCAGCTGGGCCAGAGTCCTTCTGAGGCACGTTCTCAGCTCTTCTACTACATACAGCGGTCTGGGGTCTGGGATGTCCAAGAGCAAGAACAGGGACCCCAAAACTGGCTCTCCCAAGGTACTCAGCTGTCCCGATAATTGGAGCTGAGACTGCGCCTCCTCTCACCTACACCCCCCACCCCCAGCGGGGTCCTTCGGCCTGTGAGGCCCTTTGCTGGGAGGTTCCGTGGGATCCCGTGGGGTCCCATGGCAGTCTATCTGAGCTCTGGTGGGACACAGGTCTCCCACCCCTTTACTTCCCCATGTATGGCACTCCACAGAGGGCGAAGATCTGGGAGGAGCTAAGAGGGGAGAGTGGGAATATGACCTAAACACGTTTTATGAAATTCTCAAAAGGACCAATGAGATAGTTTATTTATTTTTAAATAAAAAGACAAAAAGTTAAACAACTTATATAAAACTGTGGGGAAATTAAAGTAAAACAGCTGATCAGAAGTATGATGATACTGTAGGTATAACACACCTTAAATAATAATTTCACTGAATTGTACATAAGTCAAAAATGTCAGCTTGTAGAGTGAAAGCACGCAGTTTATTGCCTGTCAATTACATCTCAATAAACTGTTTATGGATGTCTCCAAACTGCTTGAACTGACTTCTGACATGACTGTACCCCTTTTCTCTGACTTTGGCAATTTTCTTAGCCTCCTGGATCGTGATTTCCTCACTCATCAGGCTGAGGTGATGGTCATACAAGTATCATGAAGAGTGCAGAACAAAACAGATACAGAACAGAAAAATATCAGTCTATTGAGAACACCCAGTAAGTTTTACCAATACAAAGTCACTTATGTTGTGAGATTGATTCAAGTACCTATTCAGATATCCAGTCATCAGGTATTAATATGCATATTCAATACAGACACTTAATCTGGATTTATCCTATGTCAATAAGTCAAGGAGTTTCCAGCCTGCATGTTTCATTTCTACTTCCATTTATTTATTATTATTAATTACTTTTACTTGTATGAACTTTATGTGTATATATGTGTGTGTGTGTGTGTGTGTGTGTGTGTGTGTGTATGTGTGTTTGCGCACGTGAGCACACTCACATATGACTCTGAAGGCCAGAAGAGGGCCTCTGATGCCTGGAGCTAGAGTTTACAGGCAATTGGGGGTCATTTGACAACTTGACATGAGGACTAGGAACTGACTCTGGTCCTCTGCCAGGGCATCAAGCAGTTTTAAATGGTAAGTCATTTCTCCTGTCCCTCCCTCCTTCTTAAGGCTCTGTTAAATAAAAAAAAATCAATGCAAGGCAGTTAAGATGTATGTATGCTTCCTGCTTGAGACAGGAACCAGTCTAGAATAGCCAAGTCTCCATTCAGTGTGCAGACCCTTTACCCATTAGGTCTGTATGACAGGGTTGATCTATCATAGGGACTTGATGTCATTAAAATGGATTAAGCACCCATAGTGTGCTAGACATAGAGAAAACAGATAAAAGTCACTGTTCTTGTTTAGCAGCCCTTTGTAAAAGAAGACTAATGAATAAATATATGTATCCAATGGATCAAGAGAACAACATACATTTTAAGAAATTTATAAATATTTAATCAAGATTTTGTACAGTAACTGACAAACAGATTTCTTGGAATACTAAAATTGGTTTCTAAATGACTGAAAATTACAGGTTCACAACTTTCATGGGCAAAACGAAGCAAAGCATCTTAAGACTGGCATTTCACTCTTATGCTATGTGATTTCTTGGAAAAAAGTTTTAAAATCAGAACACATTCCTAAGAGACAATGTGCTAATTTTTATCATGTCAAGCTCTCTATTAAATATGGAAGGGCTTCATTTTATTTTAGTAGCTTTTGTGTCAATATTTTGGGAAGAAATTGAAGTATGAATTCACCCTTTTATTTTAAGTGCTTTTATATATAAGTGTTTCCCCTCCCTCTCTCACACACACAGAGATCTTTATACAAAAAGAAGTTCTGCCTACAGACCTATGACCCTATCGTGTTAACGCTTTGTCCTTTGAAACATCATCCCTGACTCTGTACCCCTCCGCTCCTCCGTTAATTTTAGCTCTGGATTCCCAGGGCTCTGGAGAGAATATGTCACAGCAAACTTTGCAACAGATTTTTGGGACTATGTTTAATTAAAAGTGCCCTTACATCTGCTCGGATGCTATCCTGAAAACTGTCTTCTGAGCTATGAGTGATGACCTGAAACTTCAAGTCCATTTCTGTAGGTAGTGTTCCATAGCCGCCACTGCCAGCTGGTACCCTGCATGCTCCTCCCTACTGTGCCCCTGAAAGGGAACGATTTGTTCTGTGGGAGATCTAAAATTCTGGGGATTAAATTACCTTCTGAGTGGACGTGGTTTCAACACCATTCAAAATATTACTTAACACCCTGCTAGATTTCTGTGTGCCCTACACTATCAGAATTATCCAGGTTAGCTGCAAAAGAGCTTGTGTCAACTGCTTCTCCTACACAGAATAGACAAGGGTAGCGGAATGTTTATCTGTCATCAGCTTACTGGAGAGAAAAACTAGAAGGTACTTTGACACAGTGGGGAACATAGTACATTTGTGAACTGAAAGAAAATTGAGGTTCTGTTGAATTGTTTATGACTGCTGGAGGAACAAGAGAGGTTAATTTCACATTGGTTAGTTCTTTGGAAGGATGCAAAATAAAATACTATTTAAACATAATAGTGGTGTGCTGAAGATAATGATGGTGTGCTTAAAAAAAATCTACCCTCCCCCAAGCAAAATAAACTGAATGTAGTTTTAGACCTTTAAAATAGATTTTAAATTCTTATGAATTCAGATCCCAAGGGATTATGTTAAGTGGTTGTTACAAATTATATCCCATGCCAAGTGGTATATACAAAAAATATGCAAAAATATGATAGTTCATTGAAGATTCTGTCTATCCTGTATTATAGCTAAATTTGAATTTGTATATTTATAGGCATCATTAAATCACAAATAGTAATTGGCTGTAAAAGATGCACATGCAAAAATATGTTGGTTTACCTACATGCAAATGAATATACATATTATATGTGCATTTTTATTATCCCTTAACATCTTGAAAATTCTGGAATCCAGCTGTTTCTCATGGGTCCTGGCCTGCAAAAAATAATTAATGTTCAACCCCATACTCCATTCCCAGATTGGTAATCCTTTGATTATATTTCATTGCAAAGGACCATAAATTTTCTATGTTGGGGAAAGCCTAGTTTCTATTTCAAGCTAGCATTTTGAGTCATAGAGTGAGCGAAGACAAGATCCTGGGGTTGGCTTAGACCATTGTAAATAACTTTTGCAGAAGAACTCCTCTCCAGGAGTCTAGACAGTACAAGGGCTCTCAGAGGTCAGTTAATTCGGCACTTTCTAGTAGAAATATAATTCGTGCCACAGATCTAACCTCCACCATGTTGATAAGTTTAAATATTCTACCTATCTTCGTTAAAATTCAGTAGGTAAAATTAATTTTAACAATGTTTTTAAGCTAATATCCCTGAAACAAATGTTTCAGTATATGTTCCAACGTTTCTTAATAAGCACATACAGTTGTACATGGTATGAGGTTAGAGTATATGTCATTGATGCTACAAGTGCTATATTTGTGAAATTATCTTTCTGAAATGGAAAGAAGACTAATCACTATAAGCCACTCTATTCTTTTATTTTTCCTCAAGAAATTTTAGGGTTTTTTTTCTTATGCTTAGTCACTTTTTTATTGGATATTTTATTTATTTACATTTCAAATGTTATCCTCTTTCCCAATTCCTCCCCGAAAACCCCTATCCCATACCCCTTCCTCCTGCTTATTTGAGGGTGTGCTTCCACCCTCCCACCCACTCCTGCTTCCTGACCCTGGCATGCCCCCACATTGGGGCATCAAGCCTTTACAGGACCAAGGGCCTCTTCTCCCATTGAGGCCTGACAAGTCCATCCTCTGCTACATATGCAGCTAGAGCCATGAGTCCCTCCATGTGTACTTCTTGGTTGGTGGTTCAGACTCTGGGAGCTCTGGTTGGTTGATATTGTTGTTCTTCCTATGGGGTTGCAAACCTCTTCAGTTCCTTCAGTCCTTTCTCTAACTCCTCCATTGAGGTTCTGTGATTAGCTCAATGGTTGGCTACAAGCATCTGCCTCTGTATGTGTCAGGCTCTGACAGAGCCTCTCAGGAGACAGCTATATCAGATTGTCAGCATGTACTTCTTGGCATCTATAATAGTGTCTGAGTTTGGTGACTGTATACAGGATGGATCCCCAGGTGGGGCAGTCTCTGGATGGTCTTTCTTTCAGTCTCTGTTCCACACTTGGGCTCTGTATTTGCTCCCTTGAGTATTTTGTTACCCATTCTAAGAAGGACCAAAGCACCCACACTTTGGTTTTCCTTCTTTTTGAGCTTCATGTGGTCTGTGAATTGTATCTTGGGTACTCTGAACTTTTGGGCTAATATACACTTATCAGTAAGCGCACACCATTTGTGTTCTTTTGTGATTGGGTTACCTCACTCAGGATGATATTTTCTAGTTCCATCCATTTGCCTAATAATTTCATGAATTCATTGTTTTTAATAGCTGAGTAGTATGCCATTGTGTAAATGTACCATATTTTCTGTATCTATTCCTTTGCTGAAGGACAACTGGGTTCTTTCCAGCTTCTGGCTATTATATATTTTGCTGCTGTGACCATAGTGGAAAATTTCCTGAACAGAATATCAATGGCTTATGCTCTAAGATAAAGAATTGACAAATGGGACCTCATAAAATTGCAAAGCTTCTGTAAGGCAAAGGACACTGTCAATAGGACAAAATGGCAACCAATAGATTGTGAAAAGATCTTTCCCAATCCTACATCTGAGAGAGGGCTAATATCCAATATATACAAAGAACTCAAGAAATTAGACCCTAGACACTCAAATAACCCTATTAAAAATGGAGTACAGAGCTAAACAAAGAATTTTCAACTGTGGAAACTTGGATGGACAAGAAGCACCTAAAGAAATGTTCAGGGGAAATAGGGTGTTGCGGAGACAACCCCCCCCCCCCAGAGACCTGGGAGGTGAGAGACTCCCAGGACTCAAAGGGAGGGGCCTTAGATGAAATGCCTAACAGTAGGGAGAGAGAACTTATAGAGCCCACCTCCAGCAGGAAGACTGGATATCAAGTGAGGGAATGGGTTGCTGTCCCACAGCACATTTCTGACCCATAGTTGTTCCCGTTTGAAAGAATTATAGGGATGGAAATGGAGAGGAGTCTGAAGAAAAGAAGGTCCAGCAACAGTCCCAAAGTGGGATCCAGCTCAAGGGAAGGTCCCAAGGCC
Source organism: Mus musculus (assembly GCF_000001635.26). Lineage (NCBI taxonomy): Eukaryota > Metazoa > Chordata > Mammalia > Rodentia > Muridae > Mus > Mus musculus. The sequence continues at coordinate 109,898,133 of NC_000069.6, forward strand.
TGACACTATTACTGAGGCTATGGAGTGCTCACAAAAAGGGATCTATCATGACTGTCCTGCAAAAGACCCAACAAGCAGCTGAAAGAGTCAGATGCAGATATTTACACTCATCCAATGGACAGAAGAACCTGACCCCTGTTGTTGAATTAAGGAAGACTGAAAGAAGCTGAGAAAGGCAATCCTGTATGAGGACCAGCAGTCTCAATTAATCTGGACCCCCCCAAGATCTCTCAAACACTGGACTACCAAACAGCATACACCAGCTGATATGAGACCCCCAACACACATACAGCAGAGGACTGCCCGGTCTGTGTTCATTCAGAGATGATGCACCTAACTCTCAAGAGACTGGAGGCACCAGGGAGTTTAGAGCTCAGGTGGGGAGGGGGTGGGAGGATCCACATGGAGATGAGGTGGGGGGGGGATGTGGAGCAATAGGAGTGTGGATGTGGGGGGCGGGGAATGGAATATGGAGTGTAAAAAATAAATAGAGAAAGAAAGAAAGAAAGAAAGAAAGAGAGAGAGAAAGAGAGAAAGAAAGAAAGAAAGAAAGAAAGAAAGAGAAAGAAAGAAAGAAAGAAAGAAAGAAAGAAAGAGAGAGAGAAAGAGAGAAAGAGAGAAAGAAAGAAAGAAAGAAAGAAAGAAAGAAAGAGAGAGAGAAAGAGAGAAAGAAAGAAAGAAAGAAAGAAAGAAAGAAAGAAAGAAAGAAAGAAAGAAAGAAGGAATCTGGTGATTGAATAGGTAGCAGAGTGCCCAGAAAATAATTACTATATGTTTCTGTCCAATAAACTAAGAGATGCAAGGAAAAAAATAGGAAATGTTCAACATCCTTAGTCATCAGGGAAATTCAAATAAAAAACAACCCTGAGATTCTACCACACACCAGTCAGAATTGATAAGATCAAAAACTCAGGTAATACCAGATGCTGGTGAGGATGTGGAGAAAAAGGAACACTCCTCCATTGTTGGTGGGATTGTTAGATGATACAACCACTCTGGACATCAGTCTGGTGGTTCCTCAAAAAATTGGACATAGTACTACCTGAGGACCCAGCTATACACTCCTGGGCATATACCCAAAAGATACTCTATATATAACAAGGACACATGCTCCACTATGTTCACTCTATTCTTTAAAGGGAAAATAATGATATCTGTCTGATTCAGTAAACGTTAAAAATAATTAGCACGTTACCTGGTGTGGTACATTGGTTCAGTAAACGTGAGGAGGAAGATGGGATAGCAGTGATTCTTGGGGAGGGAAGCCGAGGAAGGGTTTGCCCAGCTTTCTACACCCAGTGGAGAGCTGATCTGATCCACCCTGATGGATACACTGCAAACAGCTGTTGACTTCCCGTACAGAAGTATAGGTGTACGTTAGTGGGAAAATGAAATGTAGTTTCAACACTTTAACTTATTTCTTCAACACTTTTGAATGTAATATTTCAAGTGAAATGACGTCATTGAAGGTTTTCACTGCAATACTACTTGTGAAAGAAAGGCAAAATGACCAAATGTTTAATAAATGAGTGAATAGCTTAAGTATAGTACATGGAAATTAAAATTTGGAATACAAAATGATGTGTGCTATAGAAACAATATAACAAATGCATGAATGTGATTGATGGTGGAAGATAATTTACAAAATCATAAAACTAACAGTTTTAGGGGAAATTAAGTTAAACCATGGTTTTACGTTGCTATATCATATTTTAAATAAAATAAGTGGAAACAGTTTGTTCCAGGCACATATCTAGATTCCTCTTGTTTCACTAATTAGATGTGTGTTTATTGTCTATTTTCTCTTATCTTCTTTATTGAACACTGTCAGGAGGCAAAACTAAGGGAATGACTATACTTTTCTTTCCCTAAGATTTTGCCAACAACACGAAACATTGGTGAGCAAAAGTATTAGTAATTATTATCTTATCTTGCTTAATATTAAAAGCTGCATGATGTCCCAGGAAATATGAATGCATAACTGTATGAGATGATTGAAGGCTGTGTGGAATGGGGCTCAGGTAAGAGGCAAGAGGGAAAGGATGATCGCTATGAGATAGGGCCTCGTGGTGAAGATTAGCTTTTCACTTTGAAGGACAGGCAATTTTGCATAAATGGCAAGAGAGGATCCATATTGCAGAAAGTGGGAGAGTGGATGAAAGCGTAGGGGGAATAGAATTAATCACGAGAAACTGCGATCATTAGCAAATTTCCTTTTTGGAGGGAAAAGATAGTGGGATAATTATTCATTCCATTTAATTACTGTTTATTAAGTGCTAACTGTAGTTCAGTAAGGAGATGAAATTCGGCATGGGGTTGCAAGGAGTTTCCGTTGCAAATTAAATTTTCTTCATTCAGAATGATGGCTGCAGTGGGCTGGATGCTGGTCCTTCTGAAAGTCTGCCTCTCACAGCTTTTTTACCCTTATACCACAAGGACGCTCTACTCCTGTAACACACGGAGGTACAATTCTGTGTGTCTATACTCATAATGGGGGTTTTATTTCCCTTCAGAAAATAACACACAGAAAATAAACTTTTCCTTTTCCTTCATTTTTTTAAATTAAAATTCATTAAATGTTCTTTTTGGAAAAGTTTTGTTGTATTACCTTTTGTTTACAAAGAAAGTGTTGTTCTAACTCTTTGGAAGTGCAATGTAGAATTCTCACAATGGGTTTGACAAATGTCCCTTGGGAGTACAGGGAGCCAAACTTTTGTGTGAAGAAAGAAAGCACCAGAGAGCTCAGAGGGAGAATGGAGAGAGAAGAGTCCCTAAGACCAGAGCCAGACAGTCACTCAGAATGTTCTGAGCTCATCCTCAGGAGACCAACCCAAATCAAAACAGATTGCTAAAAGAGGTACAGGAGCAAACAGACCTAAAAGGCCTTGCCATTTCATCGGCACTTATTCTATTTTTGCTTGAAATGAAAACATCGTCATTTACCTTGTGATTTACAGTTTACAAAGCGTTTTATCATATACCCTATGTTTAAGTTTCACGACAACTCTGAGATTGTTAAAAATATATTTTTCTAATTCTTTGCGAATTTAATGCAGTGCATTTTGATTGTGTGAGATTTTAACAATGATGTCAGAGTCTCAGAAGCAGAGGGACCCAGTCATACTCCCTAGCCCAAGCAGTAGAGAAGGCAACGTAGGTTTTTTGAGTCAAATCTCTTGTATTTGCTTACCTTCTCTTTCTGGGATAAATACCAGGACCAAAAGCCACTGCAAAAGGGTTTGTTTCACAGTCTATCATGGTGAGGGGAAGGGGGTGGTCAGAACAGGAACTCATGAAGTGGCAGAGACAAGAACCTTGAAACAAAGCTGCTTTCTACGTCTTTCCTCATCAGCCTGCTTGGTTATTAAAACCAGGACCACCCACCTTCCCAGGGGTGGTAGTGCCCACAGTTGGGTTCTCCCACACCAAACATTATTCAAGAAAATGTAAACAATATACTTGTTTACAGGCCAATCTGATGAAAACATTCTCTCTCTCTCTCTCTCTCTCTCTCTTGAGAGAGAGAGAGAGAGAGAGAGAATATATATAGAGAGAGCACTGGGTATATAGAATATACTCTATATGGGCCTTAATTCCAGGAGAGTTGACAACATGAATATAACTCCATGGTGTGTGTGTGTGTGTGTGTGCATGTTGCTGTTGTGTTTTTTTTTCTTTTTTTTTTAATTAGGTATTTTCTTTATTTATATTTCAAATGTTACCCCTTTTTCCGGTTTCCCCTCTGAAAATCCCCTATCCAGTCCCTCTTCCCCCTGCTCATCAACCCACCCAGTCCCACTTCCCTGTTCTGGCATTCTCCTACATTGGAGCATTGAGCCCTCACAGGACAGGATGCAAGCATAAGAACATAAGCAGCAGAAACCAAGGTAACTTGGCATCATCAGAACACAATTCTTCCACCATAGCAAGTTCTGAATACACCATCACACCAGAAAAGCAAGATTCAGATCTAAAAATCATTTCTCATGATGATGACAGAGGACTTTAAGGAAGTAAACAACTCCCTTAAAGAAATACAGGAGAACACAGGTAAACAGGTAGAAATCTTTAAAGAGGAAACACAAAAATCCCTTAAAGAATTACAGGAAAACACAATCGAACAGATGAAGGAAATGAACAAAATCATCCAAGAACTAAAACTCTCAATTACCATAGATGGAGAAACCAAGATATTCCATACAAAAACAAATTTACACAGTATCTTCCCACAAATCCAGTATTTTCTCAACTGAGGGAGGGTCCCTCTTCCCAGGTGGCTCCAACTTGAGAAAAGTTGACAAAAAAACAACACATTTCCTGCTCAGGATCATGTGCCTGGCTTCATGTACTCAATGATGACACACATGTGTATTTATTTTTCTATCAGATCCCTCAGTGAGGTGGCTGATGAGGAGTAACTGGTGAGCATCTAGCCTTCTTGTCATGAAGGCAGAGAGACAACTCTGCAGGTATCCAGGGTTTTAGGCAATTATGTGTGCTCCGCAACTATATGTAATCTGTCTGTCAACACATCTAGACCCTCTGCCATTCCATTTACTCTATCGAGTAAGATATTAGCTTTTAGATTGGGTAAAACTTAGGAGAGAACAAGAGAAAAGGGAAGATAAAGAGGGAGGGGAAGGAAGAGGGGGAAAGAGTCAGAAGAAAAGAGGAGAAAAGAAGTGGAGGGTGCTCCTGGGAAAACCAAGAGTAGTGACTGTAAGTCCTATGACTGGGCTATCCAAGGAATCTGTGCAGAGCTCCTGGGTGAGAGGGGGCCAGAGATGAAACCAAGCTCGCAACTTCCTGGAATTGCACTCAGGGAGAGCCCTTTCCCTGCCCTTGTTGTTTTTATATTCAAACCAGCCTATTCTTGTTGAATGTACCATAGACCCACCAGTTACATAAGATTCCACCAAATAGCTTTCACAGAAACCAAGATGCTAACTCAATATGGCTCTGCAATTATTAAAATAGTAAACAATCTTTCATGGGGTTGTTATAGCTGAACTTTTTTTTTTTATCTCCTCCCACACAGACATTGTTTTCTGAGTGTCAAAAATGATTTCAGCTTTCAACAGAGTGAGGAAGTGTTGTCGGTAGGGAGTAAAATATTTGTTTTTCAGATCCATTTCCAGAACCTTTCATCTTTTCTTTCCTGAAGCTGTGAATTCCCATAATGCAGCACAAGGACTTAATTATCTTTAACAATGATGTAATGAATAAAAGAATTAAAGAATTAAGCAAGAACGTCCACTAAAATTAGGCATATGCACAATGTATGTTAATTGCTCACAAAGCTAATGTTCTTAGGTCCTTTTGACAATCATGGCCAGAAAAATTAACATTTACTGGTTATCAGATCTTAAAGAAATACCTAACTTCCTTGAACAAAAACTCAAAAAATATTAATTGATCCTTAGACCATAAACAAATTAGCCTAAGACTTTATATATAGTACACACACGGTAAATGTTATCTAGTCTATATTGATAATCTGAGTATATTAGAAATGCAAACTAAACTTCAGGAGCATTATTTAATTTTTCAAATACTTTAAAAATTAAAATATTTATGCATTGCTTATGAATTAGAAATTACCTGTCATCCATTATCATATAAATTAAATTGCTTGATTTTTCTGCCCTAAATCTTCCAGTAGATTCTTAAACCCTCAAATTAGCCTATAAGGTATAATAATATGGCATTTATCCAATTCCCTACCTCCATTTTAACTCACTCCACCTATCCTTTCTCTTTAGGATCATGTCCCTTGCTATTTCTCCCCTAGACACACTTCCCTCTAGATATGCACACTTCATTCATTCACATTATATGCTTCTTGCCTGATATTCTACCTTTCTAAACTGGCTATATTCTTATCTTTTCCTTTTTTATCTGGTCCGTGGGTCAGTCAATGGGGTCTGCAAGGGAGAGAGTGGGGATACAGGGGCAAAAGATTTGAAGAATGGAGACAAGACAGGCTGTCTGATCAAGTCTCAAATCTTAGGTCTTATTTATTGAAAAGCAGCTATGGGTATATATGCACACACTGGGGAGTGCAGCTGGAGACACTTAACCACAAGTCCAGGATGTATATGAGAAAAACAAGATGTTATCAGAGTGTGTTCAACTGTGGTGGGCTTCTTGCAAAAACATCATGCTAGGAAAACAAGTCTCTCATCAGGGTGGAAAAGTATGACCTGGAAGTAAAGAGCCCGAGACGGCTGCAGAGATGATAGCCACTTTCTGCTAAGAGTTGGCTCCCAGCATCTTTTATTCTAATTTGCTTGTACTTATGGTATCACAAGGGAAAGGATAGGATAGCAAAGGAAAGGATAGGTGGGGTGAGGTAAAATTGAGGTAGGGAGTTGGATAAATGCCATATTATTACATCTTATAGGCTAACTTGAAGGATTGAGAATCTCCTGGAAAATTAAAATTATAATATTTGTTGTTGTGATCGTATCAACTTCTGACATCTTATATCCAATAAAGCATCAGAGAATCCCACAGAAAATCAGTGTTTTCTCATCAGTCTTCTGGATAGTGCAGACTAAGAGGTACAGGCACTTTAAGGGTCAAGACAAGTATGGTGGGGTTGAGATCCATGTGGAATTCAGGCTCCATAAGAATGTATTTAAATCAAACTATAACTAAGACATCATGTTCCTTTCTCTGTTGGGCCCTCAATCCTTCCCCCAACTCTTCTATAATAGTCCCCTGAGTTCCATTCAATGTTTGGCTGTGGGTCTCTGCATCTGTTTCAGTCAGCTGCTGGATGGAGCCTCTCAGACGACACTTATGCCAGGCTCCTGTCTACAAACATAACAGTATCATTAATACTGTCAGGGATTAGTGCTTGCCCATGGGATGGATTTTTCAGTTGGGATGGTTGTTGGTTGGCCATTCCCTCAGTTTCTGCTCCATCTTTGTTCCTGCATTTCTTGTAGATAGGACAGAATTTGGGTGAAAAGTTTTGTGGGTGGGTTGGTGTCCTTATCTCTTCACTGGGGTCCTGCCTGGCTACAGGAGGTGGCATCTTCAGACAGGAAGACCAACAGAATCAATTAACTTGTACTCTTGGGGGCTCTTAGATATTGAGCCACCAAGCAAAGAGCAGAAAAGGGCTGGATTTAAGACCCCCACATGTGTGCAGCTCAGTCTTCATGTGTGTCCCTGAACAACTGGAACAGTGGCTATTCCTAAAGCAACTGCTTGTTTGTAGAATATGTTCCCCTAACTGGGCTGCCTTGGCTGGCCTCACTGGGAGATGATGTGCCTAACCCTACAGAGACTTAATTTGCCAGGTGGGGGGGATACTCAGGGCACACTCCTCCCTTCTCAGAAGAAAAAGAGAGGAGGGATGGAGAGATTGACTGTGTGAGGGGGAGCTGGAGAAGGGCAGCAATCAGAATGTAAAATGAATAAGTAAATGAATGAAAAAAAATGCACCACCATCACCACCAATAACAACAAGAAAAACCACATTGACCAATTACAATGCATCTAAGAACCACACATGGCCAAGTACTTCTGATCTGCATGATGTCAATGGTGATGGTCACTGAGGATATTTTGCAGAAAGTACTTCTAATCATCATTTATTTCCACTTCTTAACCATCCCATTCTTCCCGTTCTCACATCCTCAACATTTCTAAGATCCAAAGGTGAATTAACCATCCCGTGTTCAATCCTGACTTTAGCTCCCTAACAATGAGCATAGTGAATGTAAAACCCCACCTCAGCTCAGACACAAGAAATGGCACACTTAAGAAGCTAAGCTAGTGGTGATCATGGGCTATAGGATGAGTTGCCAAGGACAAGGGGGAAAAAATAGAGAATTCTATCCTCCAGTCCTGATGCTCACTGAAGTCTCAGAGGGGTGAATTTCAGAGGTGTTCATCCTATGACTGGACAGAGTGAATACAGTAACAAAGCCCTAACTTGCCCATTGTACTTGTTAACTCTGGTTTCTTCCTGGGATGCTGTGGGTGAGCCTATGCAATTCTCTGATCCCAGCGTCCTAACTGGTCTGTGACAGGGTTCAGATTCAGTCAATATATTACCACCCACTATTTATATTTTTGTGCAATCAATGTCCCTGCCTCGTTGCCTCAGGCTGTGATTCGCAGTCATAAACTGTAGTTTATATTTATCAATTTCAGTTATGAGAAAAATTGGGCAGGCAGGGTGTAATTACATTGTCATGAGTTACTAGGAAACAAACACTGAGCCTCACACATCGGTGACCACAGAACTCAGGAACCTTCTCCCCAGTGGCTCCTTGTGTGCGTTTCAACCTCTCAAGCTGGAGATTTTTTTTTCTTAGTTACCTTATTCAGATTTCGGCTAAATTGCAAGAACATTTTGTGATAGAGATGTCAGCATTTTCAGCGGAACTTTATGAGACAATGATCATCCTTGAAGAAGCTTGCCATAATTTAGATTAATTTATGGTTGAGCTGTCAAGCCCAGAATTAACAGAGAAAACCTAGCAAAAAGTAATCTGTCAGTTCAAGGCAGAGACTTGAATTCTTTAATCACAGCTAAACTCTTTTACTTCTGGGGCAACAAAGCTGTCCTCACAGCAGGGTGCTATGCCATGTTTGTAATGTCTAAAGGGTAGAAATATGCTCAAATTGCAGTTCAAATAGTGTGTTCTTAAGCAATAGCAGCTTGTGGAGGCTGTTACAGTCTCTGCCTCCCCTCCACCCCATGCTGCGATGATTTGACTAGTGCCTTAAGGTGTTCATGGAATTGATTACTTTCAAAACAGATATCATAATTTAGGCTTAGGAAAATAAAATACCAACTTAAGAAAAATGGTCCAGACAGTCAATGGGCTAGACCAGGGCGGGAAGGCAGCCAACAAATCCACAACAGAAAAATATTAGCTGAGACTCATCCAGAAAAGCCAAATAAGCAAAACAGAAACCCCTCACTGTGGCCTAGCTTGGGCGGTCATACGCTGTTGATTCATTCTATGATCTTCAAATGGAGGAACATGAATGTGGAGAGCACAAACCCCGCAGGCCATCTCCTCACACAGGTCTGTCCCTGCACTCAGCTTTGGAGTGGAAGGCACCTTTAGAAATGATCTGAATCTCTGAAGTTATGCAGGAACCTCCCCTCTACGGATCGACTCCCGAAACTGGGCATTGGATGGGTCTCGGTAGCTTCTAAGGTCACCATTGTCTAGGCTGAATCCAGTTTTCTAGAGCTTTAACACTCCATGAACATCCTAGCCTGAATGCTGCCTCCTTACTCCTACCACACAGGCAGACTCTTCCTCTGGTGTTGCTTCACACGGCGGGCAGGTGAACTTGGATCATCGGAATGAGGACTTCGTGAAGCCCAAGGGAGCTTTCAAAGCCTTCACTGGTGAGGGCCAGAAACTGGGCAGCACAGCGCCCCCAGGTATTAAACACCAGCTCTCCAGCCCAGCCAGCAGAACATGAAGCCAAAGCTAGCTCATCTATCTTAATCGATGAAGCAGAACCTACCACAAACATGCAAATCTGGCTTGCAGATGGTAGGAGGCTGGTGTAGAAATTCAACCACAGCCACAGGATCAGCCACATCTGGCTCTTCATCATGGATGCCGGACCAGCTATGGATGCCACCAGTTTTGTCCTTATGACTGACTACCTTCCCTAACAAAGAGCTGGCTGATGAGAACCAAACCCTGAAGAGAGCCAACCTTCTCAACGCTGTCGTCGTGCAGCGGTTAATGTAACAGCCCAGCTGCTGCCTCACCTCCCTATGTGTCTCCCATGTCCGAGGCCAAGCCCGTGTAGATTTACCTCCCACCCCTGTTCACACCTAGCCCTTCCAGTGCCACCTCTCATCCTTAGCTCTGGATTCTTAAACTTCCGTTGGACATTTGTTTTCTCTTTAGTTGTATTTCCTGGGTTTTTGTGATATCAATGGACTTTAAAGAAAAAAAAAACAAAACAAAAAACAAAAAACAAAAAATTTGAAGGAAAAAAAGAGAAATGATCTGAATAGAATGGTGTCTAACAGCTCTCAGGAAGGAGATATTCTTATTACATTTTTAATGAAAAAGGTCCGTGACAGATATTTACTTCCAGGTTTTGCATATTTTTTTTATGATGCATGTACGTGTATTTCCTCAGGGGTAGATGAGAGCCATACCCATGCTTTTTCTCTTCTAGCTTTTTTCCTTTTTTTTCTTTTTCCTTTTGTCCTTTTTTTCCCCCTTTCTCTTCTAGCTTTCCTTAGGCCTAGGCCTGGATGCTTCTAGTTTCCATACAAACTAATCTTCCAAGCTGATTGACTCCACTAGACTTTTCTCAGCTTCTGACTGAATTGTTTTGCCTAGCCTCATACTAATTTTGGCAGTACGTTCTCATCTTGCAGCTCCTTCTCATTCTCTGGCTAGTTCTGTTTTCACCTGTGTCTAGATTGTTCTCTCTGTATCCCGTCTCTGTAAAACTGTCCCATTAAAACTGCCATACACACCCACCACCCACCACCTACCACCCACCACCCACCACACCTTTTTTTCTCTTGCTGCTCTTGAGTTGCCTTTCTTCCCTTGCCGTTCTCCTGAGAGTTGGACAAATCCTATCTCTGACTCATTCTGTCAAATCTCTGATTTGTCATATTGTCCCTCAATTCAATGTCACTTTTAAACATGGCTGCTTACTGCTACAAACTAACCTTATCTTCATTGTTAAGGATTAAGGGCATGTACTAAGGGCATGTCTGTATTCCAGCCAGTTCATATTGGAATCCAGGGCATGTCTGCTTTCCAGCAGGACCATATCTTTGAATGTGATTCCTTGCTAGAGCAGCCATGTTCCTGGATTAAAATTCCTCTACAAACATATCTCCCCATTCCATTCACAGGATATGTAAACATTTTCTCATGTTGTTTTAAGTTACATGATAAAGCCAAGCATGATGCAATCACAGCATTTAGGAGGCTAAAGTATGAGGATTATCCTTAATTCAGTACCAGCCTTGGCTACATGGTGACATCTGGGCCAGTCTGGGCTAAAGAGTAAGACCCTATTTCCAAAAGTGGTGGTATAATACGGAATTTAATGGTTTTCAACATCATAACTATGTATTTGAATAGGACAATCAATTGTTTAAGAGTACTTAGAAATTTTAAGAAAGCAATTGGACTTACACAGTCAAATAGTATGGGCTGCTCTAAATCCTGACAAAATGATCCTTGAATGTCCAAAACAGAGCGCAACTCCATCCAAATTCCAAACATTTCTAATTAATATCTTCACTTCTTACCAACTTGCCATTGTGACCAACTATAACTGAAAAGGCCAACACCATAAAACTCATTATAGATAATTTACAACTGTCATGGAAAACTAAGTGTTAAATACCACTGACAAAGTAGTGTTGATGTTTTTGTTGTTTAAAATAGGTTTTACCCTAGCTTCTCTCCTAACTTCCTTAGCTTTCCAATTCACTCCGTCTTCTTTCTTTCCGTGCTAATTTTATAATCTACAATTTGTGTTCAGTCAAGTCAAGGATGAAGTTTTGCAAGGAATTATGAACTCTCTCTGAAAGAAATGAACTAGTTAAAATTAAAAAGGGGGATTGACATATATGTGAGAAATTCAGGGTCTATGCCTTTAAGACAGAGATGTTATAGTCAATGTACCCAGAAGAGGAGTTTTTTCCTCCCCTGAGTTAATCATTACTTAGTTTCTCTTTCTTTCCTGGTTCTTTTTGAATACTGTCTATTTTTCTCAAGGTAATTTAATTATAAATTTAGGTATCTGTTTTAGTTGAAATCATTTCTCAATAAGAACAATTTCTGCAACTAATCCCCCCTACCTCATATTGGCTTTTTATACCTATATGCACAGTACAGACACAGAGACATGCCGCCATTCAAGAGATAGTACATTCATCCCTAAAGTAATTTTATTATTTTAAAAAGTCATTAAATCATTCTATAACGTTTGTTGAAGATATTTTGTCTAACCAGGACGTTGTAAGTTGATGTTTTTCTATCTTAGCTATTAAGTAATATTTTATAAAGAGCTGTTAAAATATACCTAGGGTGTAAACAATAGTCAAATGTGCTCCTGGTATGAACAGGAGGGTTAGGCTCTTCACAGGTAATAGAAATGTTATACTCCTATGCTTATGGTACTTGTATTTTGATAAAAGAAAGAACCTAAACATGTAAGCATTTGTTTCTAGACTGCCTTTATGGCATAGAACATAGAACCTTCTTATAGCTCATTGTCTAATAAAAAAAATTTAGACTACAAAAGCTTAGAACATTTACCGAAGTCAACAATAGACCACTAAACCAGAGAAATGGGTATATAGGGAAGACTCTGATTACTTAGAGTCTGAGACTCACAGATTGGAGTAGAGGTACTGGGCTAAGTAGAGCATTCAGAAAGGTTTAAAAACAAAGGCTAACTTAACATGGATGTTCATAGTCATCCGTACATCCCTACTGCTTGTATGTGCTCTAGGGATGCTTGGCAGCTGGCAAGGTTATTCATCTTGGCTTATTTCTAGTGGTCAGAATGAAGAAATATTGTGATTATTTGTGGTTACTGCTTAGCCCTCATGGGCTCCAAAATTAATAATATCTATTACTTTTATGTTACTTAATACTATAGTCTAGGAATTATCATTTTATGTAGAATTAATTTATGCTGCCCTTAGATACCAGAAAAAATTAAATGCATGTTATTATTTTAAAAGTTGGTACAAAGTTCTACTGTTTTAGATAAGAATAGGGAAAAGAAAAAGACCTCATCATCCACAGTGCCCTCTCACCAGCTTGCCAAGCCTCATGGCCTGAGTTCCACCCTTGGGACCCACATGATAGGAGAGAGCCATCTCCCCCAAGCTACTCTATGGCCTTTACAGACGAACCATTAAGTATATGAAATAAAGAAATAAACTCGAATATAGAAGTACGTATATTGAGAACTTTAAGAAGAGAAAATTAAAAACAGTACGTGCAAAGGGTGTGATGTGCTCAGCAATAGGAACCTGCCTTCATTTTGGAAGGTAACCAAGAACAGCAATGCCCTACATTGTTTTGGGAGATGCTTGGGCTCCCCTGTACAACAGCTTCAAAGGAGTGTCTCCCAAAACAATGTAGGGCATTGCTGTTCTTGGTTACCTTCCAAACTGTGAGTTATGGTAAGGAGTGACAGTTACTCTCTCTGTAACTTTCAGTTTACAATGGGGCCATGGTTGATTCAATATTTTAAAAATGTGTAATGCCTCAACAAAAAGTAAAAAGCTGTTTACTGAAGTACTGACTTCATTTATTTGGACTCTATTCTCATAAATGGCATTGCTTGATCCTATGATAGTTAAACAAAGATTGGATTTCTTAAGTGAAATGCAAGAGTGTGCCACCCATAAAGGAAACTATTTGATGTGCTTGATTCATTAACATTTATGAACATGTGATCATTAAAGGTCACTATATAGAGAATGAATGTTCAAGCCATAAACTGGGGCGGGAAGGGCAAAACTGAAGGAAGATTAAAACCAGGAGTATATTTTCCCAGGAGTCAATTAAGAATAAAAGAAAATTATTTCATAAAAAATGGTCAAAACACAGCAAAGATCATTTCTCCAAATAAACATGAGTGATAAACATTTGAGGTGAGGTTTATCTTCATTAGTAAAGAAACTGTTAATTAAAAGCACAAGTTACCATTTATATTCAAGAGAGAAAAAAATCAGTAAGCTTAAAAATAGCTGGTGTTTATGAGGCTGTAAAACTTTTAGCCTGCTAGTGGAAATATAAATTAGGTGCAGCTATTCAGGGCAAAATAGAGCTTGCCTTAGTCTATTGACTCTGGGCTATGTACCCCATGGTAAATCATTCTCTTCCAAGGTATTCCTAGATAACTTTTTGCATCCTTGTAGCAGAATGTTTCTAACAGGAACATCCGTAAAAGCTGTAGTTGAAAACAATACAGTGTCCATTGACAAGACAGTGGACAGAGTAGCAGTGGTGGCTTCGCATTGTACAATTTCATTGTTTATAAATCCCAGGAGCAAATACTGAGGAAAAAAAGTACCACAGAAGTATATATTCACTATGACACCAGAAACTAACTAAACCTGACACTGGTTGAGATACACATTTATGTTCCAAAATAGAGACCAAAAGAAGAGAATGGGAAAATAATATTTCAAGATAACTATTGCTCCAGAATTGAGTGCAGAAGTTATAAATCGTCAGGCCCATAGCAACTCTCTTGTTGCTGTTGGAAGGCAGAGAAAGGATGCAAGCTACATCAAGTCCTGTGGAAGCTGCAGCAGTGACTAATTTTGCATTCATCCTCCCAACTTTGTTGCATTTCTCATGTTTTCTCTGCATGTGGTCATTCTTGATCATTTTCTTTGTATTACATAAACATATAACATCTTGAATAGACTTCATTGTGACTCACTCAGTAAATAGACAGTTCCCTAAAGCATGGCAGATAAGAGAATACAATTTCACTTGCCACTTGTGATTCTGTACTTGGGTTCTCTACTTTCTCTATGCAGAGCATGCTTGTGCCACTACAATAGTTTAAAATCACATTTGAGTCAGGCAGGATGGCTTGAGATGCTACTGCATCTCAAGTTCCAGGTTTTTCTGAACAACTTAATGAGACTCCATCCGCCAATAAAAGGCACAAAGAAAGCTGGGGGAGAAGTTCAATGGTAGAGCGCTCATCAAGCAAGTGGAAGGCCCTGACTTCAAACATCCCCTTAACCTTAATTCAGAAAAATGGCAATGAGCACTAGATAGCACAAACCACAGATATGCTTAATACAGGAAAATGGCGATGAGCACTAGATAGCAAAAACCACAGATATGCTTAGTATGTTTCTTTACTGACTGATAAGAAGTATTGTGTCACAGTTTCATCAAATATTTTCATATTTATTGACTGATCAATATTGGCTAAAATTTGGCTTTCAGGTTTTTTGTTTATTTAATTTTATTTTGGTTTTTGTTTTGTTTTTCAAGACAGGGTTGTTTCTCTGTGCAGTCCTGGCTGTCCTGGAACACACTTTGTGGATCACATTGGCCTCAAACTCACAGAGATCCACTTCCCTCTGCCTCTCAAGTGCTGGCATTAAAGGGGTGAGCCACCACTGCATGCCTCAGTAGATTTTTAAAGACTTTGTATTTTTGATAAAAATAAGGTTTTAGTATCTGGAAGGAGTCAAATAAATATATATAAACAAAACAGATAGTGAAGATCGTTACTACATAAGTAGCAGCATGAGGGTGCGGTTCTGCTAGGAATGTGTCTCTGTTGGGAGTGTGTCTCTACGGTAGTGTCTTTGCTGGGAGTGTCTCTCCTGGGGATGTGTTTTGGCTGGGGGTGTGTCTCTTCTATGATGGTATCTGATCTGTGGGGAGGGTCCTGTGAATGTCAGATGGTTAGAGGCTCAAGAAGAATCCTGAAGAACAAGGTTGATTTGAGGAACAGGAATAAAGTTCTGTGACTGACTCAAGCTAAGGAATCAGAGGGCAAATACCTTTGGAAAAGGCAAGAAGTGAGAGACAGGGGTTCAGTGCTGGATGTCAGAGGTCAGTGCATGTTATCTCAGACACTGGGGGACCACCGGAGGGTGTTAAACATAAACACATTATGATTTAAGTTTCTGAAAATAGCATTTGAATTGAATAGCAGAACACTGATTTTCATGAGCTCCAAGCCTTACTGACAGGGATAACAACAACAGCCAGGTTTTTCTGTGAGCTTTTTAGGCACTGGACATATGACACATCCCCAACTCATTAAAGGGAAGCAACGTTTATTTACATCAGCATGACATGGGCTGATATGCTTGAATTAAGTCATTAGATGACTATCACCTGTGGCCATCATCAGGAGCAATGGGAGAACTGTGAGCACTATGAATAGAGACATAAGGAGGAAGCTAGCATGGCCTGCAGGAGGCAGTGGGGGATACCACTGACAAAGGAGGTTCACAACAGCAGACATCCTTTGGTAATGAGAACAGGGTCGGTCCCACATAGAACCTGGGGAAACTGAGATACTTATAAGGCATTTAATAAGGATTCCAGTGAAGGGAGATTGGAGGAAAAGCATGACCCAGTCACCAACGAGCTATAGCAGATCTCAGCTGAATGCAATGCATGGGGCTGGCACCTCCTGAACCCTTCTAAGCTATCTATTAACTCTCCTACGTGAGAGATAAAGACATTTCCCCAAGATGCACAGATGGAGAGACAGGTTAAAGCCACTGTGCTGAGCACGAAGGTTCCTGGCAGAGGCTGAGATGCTCCCCCACCCCCGTGGAGCCATTTTGGTCTCACTATAAGTCTGTCTTTCTGACTTTCCTGTCCTTGCTCTTCTTCATTGCTCTTTGTCCTCCAAACCCATATCATGCCACTTCAGCTATGCCTTTCTAGGATCAGTGCAAGTCTCGCAAACAAAACTCAGTTTTCTAGGATGGGAAAGAGATGATGTCTGGGGAGACAGGAAACTAAAATAGAATTGCTCTTCTTTCCCTATTATTTAAAGAAAAATCTATGTTTTGATTCTTTATAAATGAACATACAGTATAAAATCCTAGCTATCATAGGCCAATGCTAAAGTGATCTTTCAGCAATTTTGATGAAATGTGTGTAAAATAAGGGGTGCTTTGCAATCAGTCCCCTAAATGCTATTCTAGTTCCATAAGCCAGGATCGGCTGCTTTTTAAACCTGCTACTGAACATTTATCTTGGATATAAATATTTCACTTGTTTTGACATCTCTGAAGAGCCTTTTTTAACTCACCAAAGGGGGGGGGGATCTAAATATATATAACGTATTTGTGAGACTACCTTAAAAGAAATGTTTGAGATCCAGAGAAGACTCCACAGCCTGTGTAGGCAGGATGTCAATCAGAAAGAACCACAGGCCATGTCTGTCTGGGCCACTGCCTGGAACATTCTTCCTGGGAGAAGTCTCACTCAGCTTTGTCTCAAATGAATGATCTTTTTCTCCAGCCTATGTGGACCCCAAATATTTCACAAAATTACCTTCATGCCCCTGGCCAGCCCATTCTATCAAACTTCTACTCCAATAAAAGGAGATTTTCCTTAGAGAGTTGAAGTGTCCAGGGAGCAATCGTCCCCCAAAGCCACATTCTCCATGGAGGAAAAAAAAAACCCTACATTCTTTTCCTGTTGGCCATAGGTCTTTAGAGTGCAGGGTCATACTTTCTCTTGTTCATGCCTATAGCCAATCAAAGGCAGGACCCTGACAAATCATGGTGGAACATGTCAGTCACACAGAGACACTACAGACTGCAGACCCGGTCAAGGCTTTGTGGCTTGCTACTGGTGTTGCTAATGCTCATTCATAGGCATAAGGCATACTAAGATGACACACGTGAAGACCATTTTCAGAAAGCGGGTCTGCCAGACTAGTGAACTGGTGAGTAGCCTAACTCTTAAAAGACTCTAAAGCTGGTATTAGTAACAGATACATAGTGAGGAATGAAAAGCTTCCTGAATGTTTTTAGAGCAAAAGAGAGAATAGCAGAAGTCCAAAGCAGGTAGCACACTTTTCATGTGGAGTTTTACTGGACACAAGAGCTCTCTCTAAGGTGCTCTGAAGGTTGCATATAAAACAGGGAGGATGACATTCAGGATAAGAACCGTTATCAGTCTGCCAGAGGTGTTTCTAGAACAATAGATCGGGACTGATGGGCTGCCCTCATGAATAATATGAAATACCACCTGATTTCCTGCCCCAGGGAAAGCAATGCCTTTTCCAAGAAGAAAGCCAAACAGCCATGCTTCCCTGGGATGCAGAAACTTCTGTGCCACTGCAGCTCGCATCTGACTATCAGTCCCTGAGTATTCTTCCTTCCAGCACAGTCTATAGACTTTGAAAGTCATCCTTTGGGTTCTTCAGTGTCACACAAAGAACAATAAATACATGCTTGTTATTCAGAGCATTTGCTAGTGAGTGATTCCAGCCTATAGCCTGCTTCAAAATACTAACTCCTTTCCATTTTAATAATGTATTGTGGTACCCCACAGTGCAGGCATTAGATATCTGATACTACCTGGGTTTTTCATAGAACTCTTGAACATTAGGTTTCAATTCTCAGTCAAATACATGAGGCTGACGCAAACATGTAGAGGGATTTTCCTAATCAGACCTACAACACAATGGCATTCTGATTCTCTCTTGGAATTATTGAGTATTATCCTTCATAGAAAGACAGATATATTTATTTCTAAATGGTATTTTGAAACTACTCCAACAGTGTCAATGTTTTTTCCCCCTGACAGTTAAAAAAACAAAAACAAAACAACAACAAAAAACATCCTTTTTCATTCATGTTAAAGAAAGTGATATTTTATCCGTAGGTCAAACTTATCCTAAAAGAAGCCAAATTTATCCACATTATCTTTAAGCTGCGGATGTAGCTCGATGGCTTAGTATTTTCTCAATACCCAGAAGTTAAAAAAAAATCTTGGTTTCTTTGTGTATTTATGTGTGCATATACATTTGTATTGTGTCTAGTATCTTTCTCAATTGGTATCCCCCTTATTATTTGGAATGAGGTCTCTCTGTGAATTTGGAGCTTGTGAATTCAGCTACACTACTGTTCACTAATGGATGCTTCTGTCTCTGTCCTCCTGGCACTGGAATTGCAGGTACATACAACCATACCTAGATTTTACAGCATTCTTCTGTGGGATTGAATTCAGGTCCTGTTGCTTATGTGGTAGGTATTTTACTAACATAATCTTCGTGAAATTATTCTCCCAGTAGTTAATAAATACATGCCTGCCTTTGTTCAATGGCTCAGCTGGAACTTTCTAACCCAGAGGAGTTTCAGAATGAAGGTAAGTGTTCTGGAATCCATATGACATATGCACACATATTAAAGGAGTGGTTTGAAGTTTTTCAAATCACTGGGCTATCATTGGGCATAAGACAGTGGCCCAATCCTCAAAAAAATGCAGCAGACTGACACTGTTGCTGACAAGGAACTCACCAAATGGACTTGAAACAAAAACTAAAACACCAACAGATGGGGTATGTTTAAATTCCCTCCCTGCTGGTATTATGTGTGTCACTAAATATCAGCAGAATGCACCAAGGAGGCCCCACAGGATCCTGCCGTGACAGCAGTGACCCTCAATCCGCTTCCCTTTGCAGAGGGCTCAAGGTTGATGAACGCAGCTGGCTTCTGTTGGCTTTGCGTAGCTCTCTAGGTGGTCTGTCCTATTCTTTAAAAAAAAATCAAACCATAATTTTAGATCAAAGAAACTGTCCATTTAAATTTCCATAAACACTTACTAAGTATCATCTGTAGGTTCTAAGAATCAATCCTCCTGCTCCTTGTAATTAAGTGGGAAAATGAATTAGTGAATGTTTCCAAACATAAACGGGAAAAAAACAATAAATATGCCTTGGTGGCGAAGTTATACTTTTGGAGGGAAAGAAGTAACAAAATCTAAATTAAATTAAAGTGGTGTTATGGGAACCAGAGTGGTAATACAGCTCAATAAACGAATGTAATTAGACAATGTAAGGATTATTTTTTTCTAGGCTACAATCTAAAACATGGGCTCTATCCCTGCTCAGGATCACCGTTAGAAGCCAATACAATAATCGAGCTCAAATTCACAGCTAGCATGTTCTGCCTTTTAGGTATTGCTTGTCTGATTATGCTGCCAGTCTTTCCATCTCCGAATGGTTTTGTGTAACTTTCAAGTGAAGCAGCCCCGTTTGGAAATAGACAAGTGTTCGTTTTTGAAATGGAGTCATCAAATGCGAGCAGTCTTCAGGAGGCTCTTCTTTTCATGAGAACAAACAAAGGGAAATGTTTTTAGTACAAAATCCCTTTTTAACAAATACAGAGCTTGTATTGCACTGCAGGGCTGCCCACCTCCACAAAGCCCTGGCTCTATTCTGGTGGCCCTCAGAAGCAGCTTTTCATTGTATCATTCGTCCAGGGAGAGAGCATCTGCTGGGCTAATGAGCTCTCCTGCAGCCTCTTCTCCCGCAGGCGAATCCCCAAAAGCACAGTCTTAAATCAGATACTATAAAAGCAAAAGAGGAAAAAAGGGGTGGGATGAAAGAGAAAAAAAGCAAGGTCAAGAAAGCCAAGTTAGCAGTGTGCCAAGAATCATACCTGTGTCTGACTTCAGAGAAGTTGTGTGCCTGAAGATTTTGATCCACATAGTTAATTTCTAAACTTGCTCTTTCATGGCCAAGATCCTGTTTCACCATTACATCATTTGAGTACACTTCCAGTGGGGATTAATATAATAGATCATCATGGCATGTTGCTCTTAAATATCTGGATAGCGACCTTGACCAGGGGCTGATTAGAAAGGGCAGGATTGAGGTTTGCTTTCTTTCGCAGCACAGTGGAGCATGGCATTGAGAACCTGAAGACTTTGATTCCTGTCCTATCACTAATATTTCCATGTTTTACGGTGTCACTGATGAGTCTGGTGGACATTATTAGGATGCTCCGTGACAGCATCTAATAAAGCATGTTGGGGAAGAAATCACTGCTCCCCTTTGCACTGATGATTTTTTTTTTGGAGAAATACAGTTTTGTAGATTATAGGAGGTGGAGGCTGCAAACCCTGATGATACCCATGGTAATTCATCAGGAGCCAGCAGCTTGCCAGTGAGCTACAGCTTTAAATGAGTAGCTTCCAGGATGGAAGAGCCCATGTTATTCATGGCAGCAGAGATGCTTTGGAGAGGACAGTTTGATTATTTATTGGTTGTTCTAAATTTCCGAGCACAATTTGAAGACATTGCGAGTGTCTGTGCAGCGTGATCCATCGGTGAGGTGTGCTGCCTTCAGAAGTAGCCTGTGGCGTTGCTTTAAGCAGCACAGTCTGTGGGGAGTTGTTTTGGGATGCATTTGTAGAACTTGAAAGGCCAGGAGAGTATTAGTAATGTTGGGGTTAACAGAGGCAGCTCATTTTAGAAATTTGATATTTGAGTTTTTCAACATTATCCAAAGTAGGCTCGCCACATTCTTTTGAACAAACTCTCCGGCACAGAGCAGATGGTTCCTCTATTAACAGCCATTTGCATTTAACATATTGCAGTGATTTATGTACCACATGCCACTGAGCAAAGCAAAAACATTCAGGAGCAACTAATTAGTTGAGTGTAAAGACACATATCTCAATGTGCAGAGCCCTCCTCTAACTATGGTTTACAGTTTTTATACTTTAGCATTTTATTTGTGCAAAGCAGTTACATCTGAACTGTGACATTCCTCTTATGATTATGGTAATGCCTCTGCAATTATGGTTCTATTAATGCCTCAGTCAACCTTGTACCTTTATTCATCCAGGGAGCCAGCATTGGCGGGTTAGAATTTCCCCGGCACCGATAGGTCAGTCGCAGCTACTTTTCAATGGCTTAGATTGCTTGTGACTTATCACCAAGCTCTCAGAAGCACTTGTTTACAAGTGGTCTATCGCACCTGCAAAGTGGGCTGTCCTTTGCACAAAGTGGATATGAAGTAAGACTGCTAATGAAAAAGTGATGTCAAAGAATGGCTCATTTTAATTGGGTTTTGAATGTCAAATTTATTAACAGCATAATTCCTTCTTAATCTTATCACTTGTACTCTTTAATTGACCCATATAACTGTACCCTGTCACCTACTCAAACTAAGTTGCAATTCTCTTATACCTCATGGATTCCCCCCTAACCTGTACTTGCTTCTCAAGCTAGTAGCCTCTGACACTCCCTTAGACACTGGGGTTTTGCTGACTTTTTACACGCATCTTAAAGTCAAAGGAAAAACAGAACTAAAGATTGCCTGAGTTATTGCATCCTGTGGGAAAGAAACTATTTCTCTCTTAGAGGGATCCTGAGACATTTCCTCCTCCTTTGAAATGACCATCAGGGTCGATGAATATCATGATACTGTCACTGTGAGTCAAGGTGACAATGTAAGAACTGTAGAATGAACCGATGAATCTTTTATAAGTATGATTTTCATTCTCAAGAGCCATCCATGCAAAATGTCAAAGGAGCCCATCCATCATCCGTGAGGATAAATGCACACCTGTGACCCGGAGGAAATAGGCTATGGCTTAACTGCATTTACCCAGGACTCCGGGAGCCATCTTACAAAAATGACTGCTCTTCTCTCTTGGTTCCAGGAAGTTTTAATTTCACAGAGATTTCTGCCTACTGAGTAATCTAGAAAGTCAGTAGGGATTAACCTGAAGACACACAAGATGATATTAATGATGATTCAGTAGAATAAGAATTAATATGAATTATTATATATTAGTATAGCTATGAACTCAGCCCATCATGGTAGAAAGGTGAAAGTAGTGGCAAAGAAAAACCAATCATCTGGTAGAGATAAAGACGATGTGTTGCTGTCAGTCTTGGAAGAAATATTAAGAACAAGCCACAGCTTCTTTCAAAGTGATGATAGTACATTCTGGCTGCATTCATGAGTGTTACAGTAAAATAAAATATATGTTTAGTATATATTTCCATTTCACACATGTTAATAAATGATAGCTTTCACCTATCACTTAGGGTAGGCTTTGTCCATTTTACAGATGAAGGGACTAAGGCACCAAAATAAAATTTAAGTTTATGATTTTCAACATTCTGATTATCAGTGAGTGGAGGGTTTTGCTAGCAAAAAGCCACCCACCGCAGCCTTCTCTTGAGAACATGAGCTGGTTAACAAACTTCGTACACTGCGTGATATTTTCTTATTTTAGTGGGTGTCAAAAATGCACTTGTGGCATGTAATTTCCTTTGGCATCTTATTTTGGAAGTAAAACAATACAAGAGGAGTCATTGCCGTTGCTGTTGTTAGGAGGCAGATGTAATAGAATAATCAATATCAAGGACAAGAGGAGGCAACGGCACTGCATAGAAGCTTCTGGTTTGAAACTCATTGCTTTGAAACAAAGACACAACACGGAACCCTGAGAGATCCCTCTGCTGCTGAAGGACATTTGTTTTCCATAAAGAACATTTATATTTAATGAAAACAGGATTAACTTTGTATTGAAAACTGAGCCTGCCATTCAGTGTGATTAAACAGCATGCCTGCAAGCTTGCCAATCTACACTTTACTCAGTACTTCCCTGTATTTGAGACAACTCCACTGCGAACTATATTTTTTTTTTAGATATGCTTATATTAGGGAAATTGAAACAAAAATGTGTCTAAGCTTGTATATTCACCTGATACTAAAACAGGATACTATACAGTGTCTTAATCACTATATAATATTGACTCATTTTATATATTAATCATAATAATTTCAAATAAATTCACCTCACTATAGTGATAGTTGTGATAGCCTTGATGGGGATAAGAATATCGGGTCATCTTTGGGCTAGCTTCTCTCATCCCATAAGTATGGTCTGGCACACATCATCCTGTTCACTGTTGCCACAGAAACCTTATCATGTTTGTAATTTTCTTTTTGAAGTACCTGTCAGTCCATGCAGATGGTAGCATCTTGAAGACAGGAACTATGGCCATTCATCTTTCTCTGTAGGAAACAGTACAGTGCCACAAACTAACAAGCACAAAACATGCAAGTGCTTAAATCTGGGTTTTCCTTCCTTCCTTCCTTCCTTCCTTCCTTCCTTCCTTCCTTCCTTCCTTCCTTCCTTCCTTCCTTCCTTCCTTCCTTCTCTTTCTGTCTTTCTCTCTTTCTTTTCTTTCTCTCTCTCTCTTCTTCTTCTTTCTTCTTCTTCCTTCTTCTTCTTCTTCTTCTTCTTCTTCTTCTTCTTCTTCTTCTTCTTCTTCTTCTTCTTCTCCTCCTCCTCCTCCTCCTCCTCCTCCTCCTCCTCCTCCTCCTTCTCCTTCTTCTTCTCATTGTTACACTTAAAGAAAATTCATCAGAAGTACATAGGGAAGATATTATTTTCCAAGTTACAGTTCTGGGATTAGATGTTAGGAAGTCTGTCTGATACCCAGCTTTCTTCTTTGTAATCCACCAAATACAATGTTTCCACACAAATTATAATGAGTTACTTTTTTGATTCTTAATTGCAAACCAAGTTATTCTCTTTTGTATGTATTGTGGTGTACAAAGGTTTACATGGTGTGTTTGAACGCACGTGAGTTCATGTATGTGCTAGTACATATGCCTGTGAAAGGCCCAACGTTGACTTCAAGTGTTTTCTCGTGATACACTGATATGAGCTCTCTCACTGAATTCCCTTGGCTGT
Organism: Mus musculus; assembly: GCF_000001635.26. Taxonomy (NCBI): domain Eukaryota; kingdom Metazoa; phylum Chordata; class Mammalia; order Rodentia; family Muridae; genus Mus; species Mus musculus. The sequence goes on from NC_000069.6 coordinate 109,922,360, forward strand.
TTTATATAGCTAGCTTGCTTCTGGGACTCTGTCTCCTCTACCAGAATACTGGATTATAGTCAGACTATCACACTTATCTGCCTTTTATTTAGGTTTTAGGGATCCAAACTGGACTTCCAGCCTGTGGCATCATGCCTTACCCGCTGAGCTGTCTGACTCCAAAGTTATTCTTAAGGTAGGACCAAAAGATTTTATGATAGCTTTAATCAAATGGTTATCACAGTCTGCAAAATGAGCCCCCTTCTTTTTATAATTACAGAACATTTCAGACTTCCCATTCAACCTTTTTTTCATAATTTTGTTCTACATTTCAGGATTTTATATCTGAGGTGAGTAATCTGCTCACCATATTATTTGATATCAACACTACGCACTGTTAGCAGGTTTGATCTCTCAGTGAGTTTCCCTGGCACACAGCAAAGCCTCAAAGTCTGTTACCTGACTACTCCTCAGATCTCCAGTGGCGGACGTAACAGGCAGAACTCTGAGAAGCCCTAGTGGAGCTGGAGACCCATCCCCACCCCAAGACTTTCTGTTCTCTGGGCTGATTTTCTACCCTATTTATAATGGTTTTTGAAACACACAGATTTGTAACATTCAAGCCAGTGTTTTCTTTTGTTGTTTAATGTCCTAAGACATTTTTGCTGGATTTGATGCCCTGAAATTTTACCCTGTGTTTTTCTCTAAAGGCTTAATACTTCCAGCCCTCACCTTTAGATCTTCTATCTGTTTTAAATCAGTTATGTGGTTTAAGATGTAGGCTTGATGCTCTCTCTCCTTTCTTCCGTCCCCTTCATCATCTTTTCTCTCTCTCCCTCCTCTTCTTTGTATTCTTGTCTTTCTATTTGTTAAAGTCTAGTTTTTAAAACCCATTTGTTGAAGGCTGCCCCATCCTCACTGAATAGTCTAGAAAGGGCCAGAAACACAAATAGTTTGTAGCTGTGTGTCATGGTATTCATTTACCCACTTGTTATGACATTTATATTGATACCTGAGGTAGTTAAATTATATTCCTTAAGTTTGGACAGTTGTTTGAAATCTGAAACTTTGTGTGTTAGGTGAAGTTGGGTGAATTACCATTACTGACACATCCCCCTATAAAACAAACAGGATTTTCTCCTATTCCTTTGCTCTTGCGTGTGAAATAAGCAAAGGTGGGCACAGGATGACAAAAGGGCAGAGTACCAACATGCCAAATGGTTATGTGATATGAGAGGAGTGTTCCACAAAATTTCCCTCAGGTCTTTAATAGTCATTTACTGAGTTTCTAATATGCATGAGCCCTAGTTCTAGGTACAAGTCAACCAGAAAAATACCAGTACATTCTAGGTCTAGATTCTAGTTATACAACAATATTGTTCCTGGCTAATTCACTCAATTATATTCTGTTTCAGTCTGAAAAGAGAGTTAGATGAAATTATTTCTGTGATTTCTTTCAGTTCTAAAATAAGTGATTTTGTAATGTTATGACTCCTTATTTGGCACACACACACTGCCTATATAAACCCAGTACAGGAGTTCATCATGCTGTCTCTCTCCAACCTGCCAAATCTCTGACCTCTTAGACTCCCCCTCCCGTCCTCTCTTGGCCCACCCTCCCCCCCCATCTGTTCCCTGTTCCCAGCAGCCCTGAAGGATCTATAATTACACATGGATGTCACCAATATGTTGTAACAGCATTGCTTGCCTGATATTCTGGTAGCTTCAAACGAGTAAAAGCAACCAGGACAGCAACACGAGCCTGAGACAAGGCAATACCCCTTAGCTTTATCTTACTGGGCTCGAATTTGTTCATTTAAGTAAAAATACTCTGTAAGCTTTAGACTATCACCCAAAGCAATTGGAAATATATATTGGCTACTAGTTAATCTAAATGTCCTTTAAATGCTTGGTTTTAACTTACTGCTATAGAGAGTAAAGAACTCAGAGCCAGAGAGATCAAAAGCTGTTAGCATCTCTATTTATCTCAGAACTCACCAGATTGCACCACCTGATAGTTCATATTTTACATGCTAAGGCTCCCTTCATACTTTCTCTAGCCGAAACCAAAACAGATAAAAAAAAATCCTCCTTACCTATTCCAATTTGGTACTTAATTTCTTAAGATTTTTTTAAAAAAAGAAACTGGGTACTTTGCAAGGTAAAAATAAGATGCAGCAAAAATTGATGAAAGTCTCTATCAAAGCTAACCTTTCACCTAATGTAGTAACAGTGTAGAGAGGATGATAGCTAAAATTAGCTTGCTCTGAAAAAAATCAATCTGTTCTTAGTACAGTTTAAACATGTGTGCATGTGCACACACGCACGCGCACACACACACACACATATTCAAAGTCACATAAGCATACTCAAGCACAGATACAAACATACACATGCATATTCACATGCCAATGCAAGCACACACGTGCATGCTCACAGTCCATAGATGTTTTCATTTGTTTTGTTTTATCACAATAGAAGTTTAGTTATCTAGTTTAATAATGGGGAACTAGGCTACCTCAACACGATTTCTTTGAATACTAGTTCTTTGTTCTTTGGGTGTATTAATACAGACAGATACGCACATGCATGTACAAGAACATGCACACACACACACACACACACACACACTTCAGCTAAGTATGGTTTTAAAGCTCTGACTTAAATAAAATGGTAATGTTTACTGTAGAACAACTCAGAGACTTTAACCTATATTCAGTATTGCGATTTCCATAGAAGGAAATATGTGTGAGGATTTCTCAAAAGTATTTGAGCATTAGGGTATTTGTGGATTAATTCTGGGGAGTATATGAAAATACTTCATTTTATAGAAGAGAGATACTGCTTCTGTTGCTTGTGACTGACTGAATCTCCAGGAGTTATGAGTATAGGACCCACTTTTCTTGACTCATAACCAATACGACATTAAGACAGATAATGATTTTGAAACCTTAATAATTTTTCTCATTTACTCTCATTTGTATTTCCAACACAATGTCTATTTGACACAACCACAGCATGAAAGAGAACCATCATAGTACCTATCTCGACTCTAATACCTTGGGTCAGAATCTTTGCATTGATGTGATATTTTTGAGTTTGCCACCCATATATTTTAAGCATGTCTCTCAAGTCAACAACTGTTTTTTCAAAATCAGTTACAAATACATTAACCAATAAAAAACTGATGTCTAAATCATCGCCCCTTTGCCACCTACAGTTAACTTCATCTTGATGACATTTTTCTATTTATAAAATGAAGGCAAACCCAGAAACCATGACTTTGTATGCACAGGGTAACTCCAGTTAAACTAACACACTATTTCTAAGGGTAACTTGGTGATGACATACATAGGCCTCTGCTGCAATGGAAGCAATATATCAACTCCCAGAATCAAATTGCAAAAGTAAATGTCTATTCTTTCATTTGGAGGCTATCATGGTAAATATCATAGTAAATATTTATCATAGTAAATGTTCAACCAAGACAACATTTCTGATTGTATCTGAAAATGCTTCTGTCACACAAACCATGCACATGCATGCTGGAACTCTCTCTCTCTCTCTCTCTCTCTCTCTTACAGTTGGAGGATAATGGCAACCACTAAATTGGAATTATAATATAGAACATGGCTACACACATTAGATACAGGAGTCCCAAGGTCATACCTGGTTCTGTTTTTCAGACCTGCCAATGTGGTTGTATCTCCCCATACAAATGCTAGGTTAAATTCTTTTACTACTTTATTATGTGGTATTTTCTTCAAATAACTCTATGTTTCTTTTTTTTTTTAAAGAGACATTTTTAATGATCTACATCTTTAAAAAAAACTTTAGCACTTGGGAATGAAGAATAAAAAGACAAGTTCTTAGACTGAGTTGCGTTCCTGCATCCTAATGCGGTCCATACTTTAAATAAAGGCATCATTACATACATCCTCCGCTTTTAATGGCAGAAATCTCAAAGGAAAAGGAGATGTTTCTGTATAGATTCTCTTTATAGTTCAATTTTTTAAAAGATTTTAAAAATATGCTTGAAATGAGTTGTCTTCCAAAGTGAATGCTCAAACCAGCTGTTCTCTCTAGCAAATTCACTGCCGGAACGAGAGTCTGGTCAGTGCGGATTTTTATCTTTAATTCGTGGTCATCAAATCTTTACTTGGAGTATTCCTAGTTATGGAGCTTCATTCTCCCTTAAAATGAAGTAAGTGAAAATTTTGATAGTAGAATGGCCAAAAATCCATTTAGCTTGGGGAAAAAAACCACCCGTGTGATAGAATCACTTAATATAACCTTATAAAATTACGTGTTACAAACCAAGCAATGCATTTAGTCAGTGAACTTGTAAAAGACAGAATGGATAGTGATATATGATATCAACAGGAACACTGGAGGCCCTCATATAAAGGACGAGATTGCTTTAAAAAGGCTAGCATGACTTACCACTTCCAGTTTTATCCATTAATAACAGTGACCTGTTGTATTTTTGATTATTTGGTTATTTTGTATTTTTATTTTAATGAAATGCAGTTGCAGGGACATACATTTTCAAAGAAAATATTCAGAAAATTCAACTCATCTCTTCTCTCAGGAAATACTCGGTATCATAATTTATTTTGGCAATAAAATCCCTATAGCTAGTAGAGTAAAGTAATTTAGCTTAGTTACACCTTTACAATTGATGAAAGTAAAACTAAGAAGTCAGAAAGCAAATGAGCAGAGAACATGCATAGTGAAAGAGCAAGCAGGAAAAGTCATGGAATCTGTGACCCCTGAACACACCGTGAGTGACAGAGAGGTAATGGTTTGTTTTGTGGTTTACTGGTAGATCCTTTAGGGATTTTTCTGAGTCTTCTGTGTTTATTAAGCTCCATTCAGGCTACTGTGGATGCAAAATCTTGGACTACAGACTGTTGCAATGAGGACCTGACTGATTCTTTATCATGTGAGTGATGTCAGAAAAAACAAAGTCATGAAACATCTCTGGTCCTCCGTTTTCTCACCAGTAAAACAATGTTAAATCCACGTGTCTTGCAAACCCTTCGTGAGGACCAATAGAAGTAAAACAATCAACACAAATCTTAGAAGCTGAAGCTTACACAAACGCTAAGGATCGTTACTCTCATTTCGATAAGGAGTAGCACATTGCCTCTAGCTTGAGTTTTTCAGATTATATCTCAGTTTCCTTTGGATGGTACCTTTTAAACATCAGTGTTCTGTGGAGTTCAGTGGGTGATTTATAAATGACTGTTTTGTTTTGTTTTTAAATACATGTGATCCATTGCCCAAGTTTTATTTTTACCCACTCCATATAGTGTGAGAATTTCTAATCCAAAACTCTTTGGACCAGCAGAGTGCCCGTTTAAGAGTCTGAACTGGAATCACAACCTGGTTTCCTACTGTCAAACATGGCATGGTATAATACGAATACATAGCTGAACCGCTGATTGCCTAAAACCCTGCTTCAGTAGGCATTCTCTATGCCTTCCCTTCAGCTGATTAAGGAATCTCTCCCCTGGTCTTTGCTGAGATTGAAATCGCTTCTCAAGCCCTACTGCCTCTGCAAGAGAATCTCAAAGCATCACTCTGTACTGACTTCCAAGGATTTGAAGAGCCTTTCTTGACTCTCAACTTGAGCACCAGGTCTGGGATTCATAATTGCTCCTAAATTAAATAAATGTTACAGCTCCCAGTATTCACACAATGGAATATTTTCTACTACCGCCTTAAAGTGTTTCTCCTCTGTATTCAGCTCACATGTGAAAATTTATAAATTTAGATGTATTATAACACGAGCAACTGCAAGAGCAAGATGTAGAAATTCCTTAGTGCTTCTAAAAGATGATGATGATCCATTGGGAGAAGATGGGAAGGAATCTCTCAGGATTCCACACTTCATTTCCTATTTGGAATTCCTCAACAAGCTGTGCTGTTTCGTGTATAATTTGTCTGCCCAGAATATCCATTCCACCTTGGCTGCCTGGTACACTACACCACACATTTCAAGATACCGTACAAATGTCAAACTTCTTACTAGTCTTCTCTCATTAAATTAGGAGTTCTTTTATCTCAAAAGGACTCATGCAGTGCTAGGAATTAGACATGGTTTGGATGCATCTCTGCAGACTTCATGGACTGAACTTTAGCCCACTGTGCAGTATTAAGAGGATAGAAATAACTTAGTGATGGCTTTTAAAGATAATAATAATTAGATAACTCAATGAGGCTTTGGAAGTGGTTAGGATTAAATAAGGTGACCAAAGTGAATGTCTCCAATTTAATTCCAGGGGCTTTAGAAAATAGCAGGACCAGAAGTTTCACACCATGTGATGTCCTGGGCTGCCTTGGGACTACGACCACAAGAAGAAAGTCATCAGATACAGCTCCACGAACCCTCAGAACATAGATATAGGTAAGCTTGTTTTATTTAAACTCCACCCAATGTTAAATTTTCTGTAATAATAAAAAACACAAGAAGCAAATAATGAAAGCCTTCAGCCAATATTGCCTGTGCCCGTCCAGGCTATGAGCCCTTTGAAAGTAGAGGCTTTGCCGTGTGCATTGCTGTGTGTACACTGCGTCTGCCCCGTGATGGAGAGTAAACGTGAATTGATAACAGAGAAAAGGGAGATGCTATAACAGCAGAATCTGCTGAGTGGGTGCAAAGCCCAGCTTAAATGATCAGGACTAAGTGAGGACAAGAAAACAAAGGCGCACACTCTCTTCAAAGTGTGTGGCAGGGTGCTTCCAACATGAGAAGTGAAAAAGATTTTGGCAAATTTATTTTAATTTTGGCTAAGGATGACACTTAAAGAACCTGCACAAAACTGACCTACCTACCTTTTGTAGCTAGCGAATCAATTTTGTATATACTTTTAAAATTCAAAATTGCCTATATACTTCAAAAGTTTCACATTTTTTAAAAAATAAAACAAGAGCATTTTGGTTGCATTTGCATCTGTGTACCATGTGTGCTCTTGGTGCACATAGGAGTAAAAAAAAGAGGGTGTGGTTCACCTCAAAGTGGAATTATAAGTACTTCTGAGCTGTCCTCGGGTCCTCTGGAGGAGCAGCCAGTGCTTTGAACTGCTGAGCCATCTCTCCAGTACCATTCACAAACGTTCCTGCTTACTTGAGATTACATAGTTTGGGTACTAACTTCTTTGATTTGTCCTGTATACAAAATCCCAAGATGGTGGCATTTAAATAGTTATGGGTTCTAAGTACAAAGTATGACTCCTGGGATTGAGAAGGTATTTCCCCGTGTGACAACCTGGTAATATAGCTTTATCACTGTCCTGTTTTATAACCTACCTTCTAGCACAGGAGACAGGGTTGGCCAGGCCTGACCTAAGCCCTCCATATGTGTTTCACAGTTGTGTAGCTTGGTCTTCTTGCAGAACTCCCAACAATGGGAGCAGAAGCTGTCTCTGACTTCGCTGCCTGCCTTTGGAGCCCTTTCCTCCTACTGGGTTGCCTTGTCCAGCCTCAACAGAAGAAGATACATCTAGTCTTACTACAACTTGATATGCCGAGGCTGGTTGATATTCATGGAGGTTAGCTATTTTCTGAAGACAAAAGGAGGAGGAAAGGATGGGGTCTGGAGGAGGGAAGATGGGGGCTTGGAGCAGAGGAGGGGCAGGAAACTGTGGTCAGGATATTTATGTTAAAATAGGGCTTCTTTCCTAATGTCCTCAGAGTCCTTCTTAGGGAAAAGCAGTGGACATAGAAAAGACAAAGCAAGTAAATTAGTTAATTAATTAATACAAATATCAATTGATTTCTATAACAGGAGAAAGGTTACATTTCAAAACTCTCAAGGGATGTCTGAAATCAAAGAGAGAACTGGGTCCCATACATACTATGTTTGTCTCTTATGTGTATAGACCTATAATGTTTAAGTTAAAAATTTGCCATAGTAGGTGTCTAACAATTATAACTCGTGATAAATATAGTTATAACTACATTCTTTAACAAAATCCACTTGCATCTCATTAATTACTTATTTCTGACATTTTCTAACATCTTTTCACCAGACTTAATGTAAACTTTGGAAAGCTAAGCTACAGATAAGCTAAACTGGAGACTATTTGTTATTGTGTTAGCCAGCCTGTGGAAGAAGAGTAGGCAATGCATGGCATGAGAACAGAATTCACGGCATTGGAAGGGTAGGAGTTTCTGTTATGAATGTACTTTAAAAGACAAGAAACTGAGATGCTGATCAGATTTGAATATTTCCGTCAAGTCTACCTTCCTATTTATGCTGTTAAAGGAGAAATTCTATTATCTTATGTCCAAAGCCAGTAGTTAGATACCTTGCTGATAATACATCTCAAAAACAAATGAGCTTACTACCAAATGCTCATTTATCTTTCAGATTTAAAAAAAAAACTCTATTATAATAAATCACACTACTTCCTCAATCTTACCTCAAAGAAGCAAAAGAGAACACTGCATCTGACAAGTATTCAGGTTTAATTAACTTAATTGTGGGAAGAATGCTCAGAAGGAAACATGGTATTTGAAAACCTAAACCTCCCTCTGTGTATCTCAGAAACATTTTGAACATTATATATTGAATGAATTTTGAATTTAACCCCCTGTCTGTATGGGAAAAAAATGTTCAGAACAAACATGTTCTCTTCATTTCCCCTCTCACCTCTTCTTTGGGTACGTTTTATTTATGCACTGGACGAACTCTTGGCCATTAGAACCATCTTGCTTCAGCAGTTAATTAACACAAGTACCATAATTTAATACAGTTAATGCTACTTGATGCCCTTTAATGTACCTTCCATTAGTGATATTATTGTAGTATTACCCTGTAAATTAAAATGAGATCAAGACTAAGAGAGTGGCTCTTTAATTAAGGTCCTGGCGCAGCGAACTCCTCTATTATTCACTAGAGAAAATCACCCTGATTTACTGAAGCAGGACAGCCATAAGTCAGAATTAGCCCGTGAAGATTATTAGGTTTATTGAACAGTGTAAGTACTATGGCGTGGCTGAGATTGCCAGTAGCACTGCTGCTTCTTCTTCCTCCTCCTCCTCTATTATCTTAATAAATACTCAATGAGAAGAGGCAAAGGAAAACAGAAGAAGCATGTGGCAAGAGAGAAATGCATTTTATGATAATATCTTTATTTTTGTCATCAGCTCAATAGATACTGGATCTATCACATGGTAAGAAGAGCCTAAATGACCCATTAACCTAACGTTAGTCAAAACATTGCTTTTATGTGAAGTAACACTTGTCGATAAAAAAAAAAACCTACATATGCATATGTACATTATATATTTTCAACTATTTCCATTTCATAGTTTAATATGTTAAGGTATTTATATGTTGGTTTTTTTGAGACAGGGTTTCTCTGTGTAGCCCTGGCTGTCCTGGAACTCACTCTGTAGACCAGGCTGTCCTTGAACTCAGAAATCTGCCTGCCTCTGCCTCTCAAGTTCTGAGATTAAAGGCATGTGCCACCACTGCCCGGCAAAATGTGTAGCCCAGGCTGGCCTTGAACCTCTGCCTCCAGCAAATCCTACTGGGGTGTGCCACCACAATCTGTTACCTGTTTTGCAAACATTTATATCTGATCTCCATCCAAATTCTATACAATAATTTATATAAATTCCTACATAATGCTTGGATGGTATTGGAAATGAGCAAGCAGAAAAATATCATTATTATTCATGGATACAGACATGTAAAGACATAAGATTTTGTGATTGTGTGATCATGGGCTGATGATAAAGGCAAGGTATGGGAAAAATGACCTTGCTTATACTTTGGAAAATTTAGAACTTTGTCTTAGACATCATCTACTAGCAGACACACTTTGTATAGATGACCTGTTGTTTAAGGGAGAGATAACAAAGGGCATTAATCCTGAAATTTTCAAGGGAAAATAATCATGATGCCGGGAGGTCTCAAGAGCCACCGTTGCTCAGCTATCTGTTTAGTGATTCCATCATAAGCAAATATTTCTTACATAACTTGAAAGCTGGAGACACGCCGGAGCCATCAGGCCTTGCTTCTTTAGTCCCTCCCCCAGGACTAAAAATACTCCGGCCATCTGGTGCCTAGTGCGGTACATGCCAGCATCAGTTTGCCCCGAGGAATTTGGACAGAGGGTGGAGGTGACAGAGCAGCACCGTATGGAAGAGCCTCACCTCTACTGGACCTCTCTTTTTTGCCCAGCTGCTTCTCACAGGCTCACAGCTATCTGGTGAACAGGAGTGACAGTAGAGGTGAGACTCTGGGAAGGCAGCTTGATAGAATCTGGGTCCAGCTCAACTCTCACGGCCAAAGAAAAGCAGCTGGAGGTCATTGCTAAGGAGAGGCTTAAGAGAAAGGTGAGAAGTCTAGAGGGATTCAGCGTTCTTGGCGTGCCACCTTTAGGAGATGGCCTGTCTAACTCCAATGGAGCATGCATAAAGCTGTCCTTAGCTCGAAAACGTGTTTTACACTTTCTTTCAAAAGAATCAGAGAATAGAAAAATGAATTTCTAACAGCAAAAATAAGCTCTGACACCGGTTATTTCATAACTGTAAACCTCTGAAAGGTTGCCTTTCTGACAAGGCCAAATCAAAGTTTTGGGGGTATAGTGATCTCTAGAAACTCAACTATACATGAAAGAGTCTTCAAACTGCCAGAAACTGACCTAGCTGAATTTAATATAACAGAATCACATAAATCTCAGGCTATTAATTTTGAGCTTTATTCTTTTAGTCATTTTGAGTTATTTGTCATTTGATGTTGGTGTGCTATTGTTAAAAATACTAAACATTTTCATATAGCATATACAAAAAAGAATAAATAGGATCACATTTGAAATTGATAGTCTTTGACTAAGTTGTCTCTGAACTGTGACCAGACAGAGTCAAGTCTGAGAAGACAGCAACTCATTGCCCTGTCATAATCTCCTGCTAATCCATGCATACTTCTCTTAACACTAGGGGACCCAAGCTCAGTGTGGGTATCAATATAGCAGGGCATAAATCTCTCAAAAATATTAACTTGCTTTTAAGATATTGTCATCATCCATCACTGAGACCTTGGTTAAACGTTGACAGTAGGGTCCATAGCTAAAGACTTTTCACTGGCCACGAGGAACACAGCACAAATCAGAGGAGACAGCCACAAATTCATGTTATTTTTTTTTCCACAGTTAGCATCCTGAAACCCTAGATGCCTCTCTAAGTAAGGTTTACCATTGCTTCTTTTTTTCTCATTCTGACACTCAACAGCAACAAATGCCTAGTCATTAGCCTGTGGCAGGCAGACAACTCTCTGAAGGGCCAGAGTCTCAGCACCTCTAGTTGCTGAGGACTAGATAGACCTAAGAGAATCTGAAGGCCAGCCAACTGCATGAAGCCTGATTAAGTGGGTTCATTCCATTGTTTGTTCAGATCTATATGCCAGGTATACCATTTACACACTTACCCTCGTCTATCTTCACAGTTTAGAAATGGTTACTTCTTTGCTTATATTTCTTTATTTCCTACCCAGCATGCTTCCATTCCCATCATGCCTTGCTGAATGAAAAATCTCAATGTTGGTAGTGTTTGTTCTCATTATTGGAGTTTTTCATTCAAACAGCTTCAAATTCTTTGTAACTTAATTACAGTGATATATATATATATATTTCTAAAACCAGGTATTCCTGATTATAACCACTGATGTTACAACACTCGACCATCTGTATTTGACCTATTAAGAGTCCCAAATCCCTATTTTTTATGTAAAATATTGATTAATACAATAGAGTCCAAAACCTTTAAAAAGGAAATGTTACCAGTCTTAAAGAAATGGATTTACTTCTCAGATGGCTTTTGAGTCTAACACTGCAGGGTGGATTCTTGGTTGCAATGGGAAATGCAAGATATAACCTTGTTTCTCTTAATCTTCTAAACAGAGCAACCAGCGTCACTCACTATGTTGAGGAATTTAGCATCACCTCGCCTAGGGAGTTGTTGCTTCCAGTAAGATACTTATGTTTTCTTTTGTTTAAAAGCTAGAGACTGCCTAAAGAGTAGCAGCTAATGTGGGTTTACAAATCATTGTTGAGCCAAAGGGTCTCAAAATGCCTTGAGAATATACTTGCATAGTGGTGCTCCTCAGAAATCAGGAAATAAAAATGGACCTAAGTCACTTTATAATTGTGGGCATAATTTTTGGACATGGTCTCCCCCGTCCCCCACCAATTCAAGATGGGCATGTGTTCTCTTACCTTCCTCGCACCTTTATGTCTGAGATCGCATAAAAGTAACGTGCCAAATGTAGTTCATCTACAAATATTTCCCCAACGGCGGGTCTCAACAGCCTGATCCTCAGGTCTGTGACAGTGAAGAAATCTCTGAGTTTCTTGGTTGTATCCAGCTGTCCATAGAGGGAAGCCATATTTCGTAGCCGAGGTCCAGCGAAAAACGCAAACCTGTCTTTGATCTCGAAGTGGATTATTTTGCTATTCGTGGAGTACCCAGTGGAGTACTCTTCCGTGCAAATGATTTCCAAGACCGTGTGCTGAGATAAATCCTTCACGGATTTCGGGTCCATGTGGAATGCATGGAGGCAGTCTGTGGCATAATACTGATAGGGCTGCCATGTTCGTCCGTAGTCGAGAGATTTCTCTAGGATCATTTGGTCTGGACGCCCCGATTCAAAGGTAATAACTATGTTGTCTGTGAGTTCAATGGTTTTGCTCCAAGACAGAGTGATGTTAACCTGGAGAGGTTTGGGGTACTCCTTCCAAGTAGCAGACTGCCAAAATGTGGAGGGATGTCTTCCTTCAAAATCAAACATCAGCTCAGGAGGGTGTGCCAGTTCAGGGGTACTCGCATCACACTCATTATTGCACATGTAAGGGTTGCCCTATGGAAGACAAAGAAAGGAGGGTGCGTTAAATACTGGCTGAACAGGCTTTTCTTACTGCTCATAGCTAGCAAGCTAGGACAGAAAACAACAATAACAAAATCACTAAACATTTCACTTTCCCCAACTGGATTCTCCTGTACAACAGCCTTTTAAAAAGTACTTCAGAACGTTAGAGTGATGACTTAGCAGTTAAGGACACTGCCTTGCTTTTTCAAAAGACCCACGTTCAATTCTTAGCACCTATGGAGCAGCTCACAACCGCCAGTAAGTCTAGTTCTGGGGCATTCGATGGACTACTCTGACCTCCACATGCACCAGGCGTGCAAGAGGTGCACAGACATACAAAACACACATTAAACATAACATATAAAAATAAATCTTGTAAAATTCAGATAGTAATGTTTTGTCTTTTTCTGGACTTCAAAGTATGAGGACAGTTTCTTTATCCCATGTGTGTTAGACACAGAATATGATCATAGAGACATAGAGAGAGACTCATAACTGCCTAATGCCTCAAGCCTTCTACTTTCTCCTAGGAAGGCTGGGGAAATCCTTTCTTGACTTGACATTCCTTAGAACATGGTTTCTTTTTATTATCCATTTTTTGTGGTTATCATACAATTATATCATTTCTCTCTTTTCCTTTCCATCTTCCAACTCCTTCCATGCATCCCCCTTGCTCCCTCTTAAATTTATGGCTTAAATGTGTGTGTGTGTGTGTGTGTGTGCATGTGCGTGCATGTGTGTGTGTGTGTGTGTGTGTGTGTGTGTGTGTGTATTATGTATTTGTATGAACATTTTTAGGGCTTATCATTTGGGATTGGATGATCAATTAGTGTGTTCTTCCCTAGGGAAGATTATTCTACTCTTAGAATTCCTTAGTTGTCTCTAGTTCTTTGTCTAAGGTTGAGGGCTTCTGAGAGGTCCCCTTCTGAGCGGCATGTCTCCTGATGTCATCCTTATTCAGGTCTTAGTAAGTCATGGTTCTTTAACAGCTTACTTTTCAAGCAGGGTTTTAGAATTAACCATGAGTGATAGATGCCTAGCCCATGTCCTCTATAGCCATGGCTCCCCTCATTAACATTCAGCTTCCTCTTGGCTTTGCCCCCAGTCCATCATACTTAACTGGGTCCCTGCTTCATAAAGTCTGGTTTTAAAACATTTACTTTATTCACCACAAATCATTAAAATGTGGTACACTGCAGGCTCTGGGGCTTGGTCCAAACATCTGGCATCCTAATAGCTAGAGATGAGAGCAGTGCTCAGGAATGTCTTGGACTGAGAATGCGTTCCAAGTAATGGAGCCGGGAAGCCCACTCTTGTTATGCTGCAGTATCCTTGAGGGATTGGTTGCGACACCCAAATCTGTCTAATCTACAATCCAAAGCATTTGCATATTCCCTCCACATACTTAGATTATCTGGAGATGATTTAAATGTAAATGTTATGTAAATAGTTACTACACCGATTCTTTTGGAGACATTGACATGGAATAATCTGTATGCTTGCAGTGCAGAGTCAACCATCCTGGGCTTGACAAAACAGCTCAGGAAACCATCAAACAAGGCACATTTGTAGAATGAGGACCTGTAAATGGCAGGAGGATGTGACACAGGGTGCCGTCACGTTGCTTATTCTAATGAATCAACACAGTGCTCTATGTGGGCAGAGTCATATATTGCTGTTGGTAACTTTCTGCATACCGCCCCCCCCACTCCCCATGTCTTCTCTCCATGTGTGGTTGACTGCAGATGTTGATGGTAGCTGTGGAGCCTTCAGGTTGTGGGGCAGCAGCTCTAAGCGATGAAGAAGGTGCTGCACCAAAGCAGACACTTGTGCGTTTGTTACTTTGCACCAGCCCAGAGGCAGCTCCCAGCGGATGTTGATTATTATTCTCCTTACAAATGCTACTTCCTTTACAACCCACTCAAACAAGAAGCTGGAAATAGAGCTCCTTGTCATGTCACAAGTTGTAATACTGTTTCTGCTACACTAAATGCCTCTTCTAAGCTGTAATACTGTTTCTGCTACACTAAATGCCTCTTCTAAGCTGTAATACTGTTTCTGCTACACTAAATGCCTCTTCTAAGCTGTAATACTGCTTCGGCTACACTAAATGCTCCTTCTCAGCTTCCAACAATAGAATCTATAGAGAGTGAGACAGTATTTCTTAATTCTCCTTTACAAAGAATGGCAAATTATAGCATAGAAAGTCCACTATTCAGGTATACTGAATAGTTTTTCCTTATTTTCAGCGAATGTATTACAAGACCCCCAGGAAATACTGAAAAAGTTCTGGTCAAGCTAAGCCCAGTATATATATTTTTCTCCCCTACCCCTATTTAACCTATGAAAAAATATTTATAATTTTATACAGTAAAAATCAACAATGACTCATAATTAAACAGAACAACACATTATAATATAAACTATGTGAATGAGATCACTCTCAAAATATTTTTATATCCTCTTCCTTTTTAGACAGATATGGACTGTACAGTGTCCATGTGATGAGATGCTATAAATGGGGGATATGGGTGGATGTTCTTGATATAGTGCTAGGCTAGCGGGATATGAATACTGTGAGGCTGGGGATTGCTGCTCTGAGAACTGAGCCTGCTACTCAGTGACTAATCAGTGGGCAGTCTCTGCAGTGTGAATACAAAGCTAATGCTATTCTTATCCACAAAGGGTGGGACAGAGTCAAGCAGAAAGAGACTCCATCACATTACTTACAACAGTGCACAATGCGAACCTTAAACACATTGTTTGTTTATGGGTTTTTCCATCTAACATTTTGGACCCCAGTTGACCACAAGTAACTGACACTATGCAAAAAGAAACTGTTCCGGGCATTTGTGAGCATCATTGGCTGGAAGAATTGAACTTCTCCTATGGTTTTCAGTCTTTCTCTTGGAGTTACACATAGAACTCTTTTCACATTCTTTTCCTGAACTATGAGCTTTTGATCATATCATCTGTTGGATGTGTGAGGTGGATCTCAAGCAATTAATTTACACTGTAGATATAGACACTCAGTTACCTGCTGACTCTTGTGAAATACAAGATGGACACTGAAGAATTGCTGTCTTCCCTAGGGGCAGCCTGCTCCTACCTAGTCAGCCAATACTTTCTCCCCCTTCCCCATTAAAGCAATTGAATCCGAACACTGGCAACAGGTGTAGGGGACTCAGGTATAATTGAGATGAGGCAGGAGAAAGGAGAGAAGGGATATTATGTGAATAACAGAAGTGTTTTAAAAATATACTCAAGAAATCAGTGATAATGGAAATGTTGCTGTACTTCTTTCTCGGATTTCAATTCCCTATTCCTGATCCCAGCGTCTGCAATACTATTTATAGGCTTCCCCTTCAAAATGAGCTGGGGCGGGGGTGAGGGTGGGGGTGGGGGCGGGTAACTTTCTGTTCCAGGTGGAATAAATCACCAAATTTATTATTATTTAAACTCTCTTAAGCATACCGGAGCGCCAAATGCAAAGCTCTGCAAACTGGCAAAGGCTTTTTATGGAGAGCTATAAATATTGTGGAATCTGTCAGGATTTATAAATTCCAAATAGATGTAAATGCACATCTCACTGGAAGGGGTCAGATTTACAAAGATCATACCTTTATTTGAAATTGACTTTTAAAATATGGTCACTTCAACACCTGTCGTCATGCAGCCATCTGCATCATCACTAATGCAGATGCTACCACATTCCATATGACTGGAGCACCTTCACCTGTGGCCAGAAGTGTGGGAACAAAGGAAGGTGGCTTTGTTGGATCCCCTCTGGAGGGAATAATCTTACATTAGTTTTAACTATTGGTGGAAGACAGCATTTGTTCACCTTCAGCTTCCATGTGCAAAGATTCTCAGGTGGGGGGGTCAACGCATTGGGACCAAAGAAAGTAGAGGCACATCAGTCAGATTCTGGGGGTGCATAAATAAAAAAAAGAACCTCCTAAAAATGGTTGTTGAAGACATCTGTCTAAAAGGCATTCACCCATTCCTGGAATTAAAGGTCATGTCAATCCCTCTGCCTCCATTCAGCTTACTAAGGCACTTTGCATATCCTGTCATTCCTCCCTCACAGTAGAGGGAATCAAGCATAGGGAAGTGTTAGGAAACTTGCCAAAATCACTTGAAGAGTGTAAGAAGCAGAGTCAGCCAGAACCCCTAATATCTACACCCAAGGTTCCTGACTTACAACCTTACAATTTCCTTGTCTTAGAAGCAGTGTGGACCAGTCATGAAAAAAATGCCCAAGACCTGGTGAGTTGTTTTTATTTTTTAAATTTTGAAAGGCAGCTTAAGATTTTGTTTCAGCTTGGATGAGCATCTGAGATACCTTAAAAAAAAAAAGAAACTTGTCTAAGGATGCTTGAGCCTCACTTGGAAGAAGGAACGGAATGGTAATTGGAGGCAGATAGAGGGAGAGAACTGGGTGGGAGAGGGAATCAGAAGAGGAGTAGGAGGGTTCTGGTTCCAGTGTGGGGAGGGGCAGGGGAGATGGCCAGTTGGCCATGAAAATGAATGGAAGTCTTCATCGGAGGAGGGGATAAAGGGTTATCTCCAGGAAGAAATGGAGACTTGAGATAGAGGAGTCACCCAAGAATTGATGCAGGTGTCCTAACCTGTGACTCACAGAATTTGGGATATGGAGCCCAGGAAGGCTGCCTCCTGTGGCGAGGCAGGGACCCCAGTGGATCGATAGAGACACCGACCTATCCACAAAACCAACCAAATTTTCAACCAAAATTTATCCTGTGTACAAAAAAGTACAGGGATTTGGGATGGAGCAGAGATTGAAGGAACGGCCAGCCAATAACCAGCCCATCTTGAGACACATCCCATGTTGAAACACCATTCCCTGACACAATTAATGATACTCTCTTATGCTTGCAGACAGGAGTCTAGCATGGCTGTCTTCAAAGAGGTCCCACCCCCCTAACTGACTTAAGACAGAGGCATACACTCACAGCCAAACAGTAAATGGAGCTTGGGGACATGTATGGAAGAGCAGGAAGAAAGATCAGATCGTGCCCTCTAAGGAGACAGGGACTCCACAGGAAGACCAGTAAAATCAACTAACCTGGACCCTTGGGGCTCTCAGAGACCAAACCACCAACCAAAGAACATACACAGGCGGGGCCTAGGCCTTTCTGCACTTATGTAGCAGATGTGCAACTTGGTCTTCATGTGGGTCCTAAACAGCTGGAGCTGGGGTTATCACAAAAGCTGTTTGTTGTCTGCATGTGTGATATGTTCTTCTACCTAGGCTGCCTTGTCTGGCCTAAGTGGGAGAGAAAGGACCTAGCCTAACAGACTTGGAGTTCCAGTATCGGAGGATACCCAGGAAGGTTCCCACCTGCTCAGAGGAGAAGAAGAGCGGGGATAGGGGAAGGATTATGGGAAGGATGACAGAAAGGGGGACAGTGAGCAGGATATAAATTGAATAAGTAAATAAATAAGTAAATAAATAAATAAATTTAATTAAAAATTTTGTGTAGCTTCACAAGATACGTCTATTTTCACTTACTCAAGCCCCTCTTAAACTCAGTAACCCCTTTGTATCCTAAAGAGCTATGGCCATGGGCAGCATCCACTGAGATCCTCTGTTTTATGTTATTCTTAGAATTGTAAGCATGCGAGGTTCAGAGGGCTCCTCACGCCTCTACTTTAGTCCTTTCATAAAGACATGGCAAGGGAAAAGCCTGGGTCTGTAATTTGTCTTTTGGGAAGCGGTGCCTTTTCCCTTGGCCTCAGCAGCATATCCAGCTCCATGTGAAGGCTGGCAAAACATGGTTCCTCATAGCTTCACATAGATTTGATGTTTCAGAAAGATGAGAGTAGTTTTATAGGTTCAACAATTCATATCGATTGACCACTATATGACTGTATTAAAGGGGCTTGTCTGGATTCCTAAGATATCTCAGTGAGCAAGTTCTGATCCTTTATCTCTGTGATGTTTTCATCCCAGGTGGAGGGGATGTACTAAGCAAATAAGTATGCAGTGCTGTGTGGTGCTCTGTGGTCATAGGGACTGTGGGACAATGAAGCCAGCTGAAGGAGCGCACCCTTGGGGGAGGGATGTTGATTGTAATTTTATCCTGCGAGGTCAGAGAAGGTCTCACTGATAACATGACATTTGAGCAGATTAAGAACAATTTGTAATTTACACAGGGGATCATCAGAGGAGGTGACCAGAATGACAGGTTTGTCCTTCATCTGACTCTACTCTTAGGGGTATTTTCAGCAGCCCTGCAATTTATTGTAATCGATGAGTAAACAAATCACCTGAAATGGGAATCTACACCAAATGACTGCTGATACCAAAATAAATAGATAAATGAATAATAAAAAAAAAACCTATCCACTCTTCCCCTTATTCCATAGCACTTGTATTCTTGGAGGGGATTGATGGTTTGATAGCTATTAACATAATTTACCCACAGACAGTGACGCCAGGAGAAAATTAGCAGAGGATGAAATAAAGGGGAGGTAGGTGAGAGAAAGAAAACAAAGACAGCCAAAGGAATCAAGAATCTTAGCAGCCCCGATAGAGCTGAAGGAAAGATTATATGCTAAAATATTTAGTGTAAATATTTCATGTGGATGTGATCTGTAATACTGTTGTTACAGAGAATTATCGGTATGAAAACAATTCTTGTTAAAAGGATTAGGTTAATTAAATTTTAGACTACTCCAACTCCACCCTAATCCCTTCTAATAACATCAAGAACGAAATTTATGTAAGAAAATGCAACTTTTCCCTACTTATGAAAACAAAGGCCAGCTCTTCCTATTAAATCTCACAGATACAGGCATCTGCATTGTAAGTAGTTACTCTGTGGCCTGGCAGACAGCCTTAAGTAGTTCTTAATTTAAGATCCTTTGTCTATGGGAAAGTAGAGAAGATGTGTGACTATGTAGATAGTATTTACACCACTATGAGGTGTTTAAATAATTAAACTGATTTCACTATTAAGTATTTTTTATAACAATTAGAACATCGCATGAGACACGCATGAGACACTTACTTTCATTTTAAAAATATTAATATTTTACCTCTGGGAGAATTGAAATTACATATTAATTAGCAATGTGTTGGCACAGTGTAATGTTGCTATTTTTTCTTAATGTGCTTTCAGAATTCAAAGGACAAGTCCAGTTGCTGATATGTGTTCCCTGTTTCAGTGGATGGAGGCCTTTTTCTTCTGCAGATTAGTACTTTGCAAGACCATCCTTTCACCTAAGCTCTGTGAAGCCTTTCAGAGTTAAAAAGAAATCGTACATGTACAAGTATTGCTGTAATACTTAAGTACTATCAGCTTGACTTTTTCTCTCGAGAATTTACCTATCATCAAGCACCTGGGAATTACAGTTGGCAATGGAAACGGTACTCAGGGCTAATTTGCTGGTTAATGTTACTGTGAGTTATATGCTGAGCAAGACATGCTTGCAGGAGGCTGTGTGAATCGTTTGGGTTTACACTCAAAGCCATCTTGAAAAACAGAGAGAGTTACTGACATTTGTGTCTGGCTAATCTTTACTCATATTGAACCTTGAAAGTCAAATATAGGGAAGGAAGAAGCAGCATTGTGTGGCCCACCCACGCTGTTGCTGCCCAGTTTTGGAAATAGACATCACTAGCTGTTTGCCAATTTAAGGCCTTTAAAAAGATTCTAGAACTGGCAGATTCCCAGAGAAGCCCTGATCCTAGAGTACGCTCTAACTGCTAAGAGGTGGTACCACCTTCGGCAGACACCTCCCTCTTTACTTTCACTTGTCTTCCTGGGAGCCCTGTAGGCTCCCAGGCTCTCAGATGCCAGTGATTGGCATCTTTATATGAGAGTTGCAATTGTTGTGGTTTTTCCTAACCCATTCTTGGAACTTCTCTGTCTCAACATTCTTCTACCTCAGATGATTTCACAACTCACACATGGAGGAGTTAGGTTTTACAGCTCTTCTAAAGATATTAAGATGTCCCTGAAATGGAACATGGGACTCAGGCTCTTCTGAGCTTCCCTCTTTTTGGTCCAGCAGCTCTGCTACTGGCACTGGGAAGAAGCAGAAAGAAGATAGAAACAGAGTAGGAAGATCAAAGAGAAAGGCCATCTTTACTAGAAGTTGGAAGGGCATTTATCAGTACCACCAACATGAGCACAAAGAGGAAAGACCCATAAGGTAGAATGTTCCCTTCACCCCAAGGTCATTAAGAAATATAGTGTTATGACCACTACAAACAGCAATAGAATCTCAATTAGTAAAACTGCAGAGGTAGCACACTGGGTCTTAACATAGAATGTGTTTATGACAGTATAGCCTGTTACACTTGGAATCTTCCAGGCATTAGATATGCAAAACCTTAGGATCAAAATCAACTATGTGTTTGTAAGTGTATGAATCTCAGGTTTTAGTTTGGAAAATATAGCACTCCAAGAATAGTAGGAGACAAAAGGGTTTGTTTTTATAACTTTATTTGTTGAGAAAGGGCCTTTCTAGGTAGCACAGGCTGTCCTAGAGATATCTATGTAACTTACGATATCCTCACACTCATGATCCTTCTGCCTCAGCCTCCAAAATCATTTAGTTTTATAACTTTGGAGTTTAAAGGTGATTGCTCCCTTTTCTAAGGAAACCCTTTGTTCACAGTGGAGTTTCCTCTCCAGGGCAGGCACAGGCTTAAAGTCTGATTGAAGTTACAGCTTGCTTCAATCTGTTCTCTGACAGTACTAACAACTTGTGGACATTTTCACTCAAAAAATAAAGTCACGATAGCTTAACCTTTCCATAGTGAGAATACGGGAAGCCACATCACAGATTGTGGGCCATAATAGACACCTGCACAAATCCCCACAGAAGATTATGTCCAGGACTTTCACACTGGTGAAGGCCACAGGGGTCAGGCAGACACATTTCTAAGGAAGAGCCAAATGTGCTCCTCCATCACAAACCACACAAATGAATTCCTACATGGCAACCTAAACCAGTGTTTCCTGTGTTCTGCGGAGGAACAAAATAGTAACAGAACCAAGCCAAAAGGAAAAGGGATGCCTATAGATGAACACTGTAATAAGGCAATCTAGTGTATGGGGTTGGAAATGGCTTTTAAAAATTACTGTCTTAAAAACACACAAATACTGGGTGAACTATTTGCCTTATATATAACCAGATCAGAGGTACAAAATAGTAATAGCTCAAGAGGGCAGAGGACACTTCGGTAAGAGTAGTTTAAGGGAAACAAGGGCTGGTAAGACACCACACAGTAAGAGGTGCCATCCTGAAGGCACTGTAAGAGCTGGGTGGCTTGAGCTGGAAGCTCTGGTGTGATGCTCAAAACCATGTATCTTCTTTTCTTACATGAGACGAAAGGTTCAAGCCCACCCAAAGCCCATTTTCTAGAGGCCATCAATTGTGAGAGAATTTGGGAGGACCAATACTATCCTTTGATGATCCTGACCGTAAGAAGAGGGAAGGGACTCCTAATTTATGGGCTTCCAAAAGGATTGACTTGTAGTCTGAAATCCCCACACTCCTCATGGATCTCAATCTCTTCCAAAGTCTTTCCTTGCTTACTGGATACTAATTAAACAAGGATATTAGCCTTTAAAGGGGGATTGTGAAGAATAACGGAAAAACAACATGGCAAAAGGGCGGGGGGGGGGTGTGGAGATTATACAATCAGTAAGCACTATTCATATTCCCAGAAACAGCACTCTGTCCCTACAGATAGAGGTATAGACACCACAGTGCAATTCCCAGGAGTGTCTGTCTCACCTTCTAGTAGACAATTAAGTATATTTTATATAACAATGGGTATTTTATCCACTAACACACAGAAGTTCCTTGCAAGCTCTCTCAGAATAAAACAACACAGTGATATTTCATGCTTGGGGCTGTTCTGGGGTGGGGGTTGTGCTCAAACCCACTTGATGGAAGAGGAGGACTCTGAGCCTCCATAGCAGCACACTATTTTGCAGCCTGCTTCTGCCTCTGCTTGTTTCATACAAATTATCTTCAGAATTATGAGTTCACCTTTCCCAACATCGAATCACTAGTCAGCAAAAAACGATTGCCTTTGACCCTTTGACAGTCCTGGTAGTTCTCCACAGAATAAGAAATGGAACATGGAGTCCAGCCACCCCCCTTGCCTACCCCTTGCTCTCATGGGTGCTCATCCTTATGGTAATGGGAGTTGATGTTGTCTTCATAATATTGACCCCTACACTCTACCCCTAGGACCTCTGATGTTTTGTCTCTGAGGACAGGCATTGGCATCTTTATGGCAGACCTCAGACAAACATGTTTATTAAAAACATCTTGATTTCAGTGGCCCTCTTAAAAAGAGAATATTTCTTTTTAATCTTCAGTTTCCAAGGACACTGTAAAGAGCCCAAAGCAGTTGTTCATCTGTACATCTGTCTTTTAATCACTCACTCATTGATTTGATAATTATGCGTATATGTCTCACTGTGTTGTACACCAACAGAGAAACACAGTACCTACTTCAACAAGGCTTGCAGTTTAGTTTGGAAGACAGACTATAAAAAATAAATAATTATAATAAATAAAACCAATCAATTCAAGAAGGGATAATATGGTTTTGGTTTCATGGAAGAAAATAGGGTCAAGGTCATTTGATCAAGGTCGATAGGAAGAGTTCTTTTAGAGCAGTGGTTCTCAACTTTCCTAATGCTGGACCCTTTAATCAAGTTCCTTATGTTGTGGTGAACCACACCCATAAAATTATTTACTTGCTACTTCATAACTGTAAAATTGCTACTGTTATGAATTGTAATGTAAATATTTGATATACAGGATATCTGTTATGAGAATCTCCAAAGGGTTGCCACCCATGGGCCACGGGTCGAGAGCCACTGTTTTAGAAGATCATACTTAACTTAAAACTTAAAAAAATATTCAGAAAGAGAGAGAGAGAGAGAGAGAGAGAGAGAGAGAGAGAGAGAGAGAGAGAGAGCTTAGTAGACAAAGAGATAGCAAATGCCAGGCCTGAACTTGGATGGAGCATGGGGATCTGCGGCAACCACAGAGAAGTGATTGATGTAACTAGATATTTGACGGTCATTTTTCCTTAGCTGTGAAATACTAGATTTGAAATTGTAAAGTGATCAGGATGTCTAAATTCAGAAATGCTATACTTGATATTCTCATTGGACAAACGGTTGAGTTAAGCTTACACATTGCTCGCTGTATATTCAACACTATTCTAAATGCTTACATTAACACGTTGGGATCTTCCTAACAGTAGTAGAGGTAGATAGTGTGTTTATATTGTTCTGTAGATACTGAAATGGAAGCCCAAATCATTTAAATAGCTTGCTCAGAATCACAGAGCTACTAATGTTCACAGTGATTTTATAACCCAGTTAGTCAATAGAGCCAAACATGAAGCTACTGAGCTGTATGCTGCTGTCCCTCCCAGTCTCTGCCTCCCTCCATCTTCATGATCTAGAGTCAATGTGAGTCTTGACCCCCAGGGCAGATATAGTCAATGCCTGAGACATTGGCTTAAGGAGATATTTGAAACTGAGGATGGATGAGGATGCTAGAGGTGGAAGAAGGGGGATGAGGTCTGTGTCCCAGTCAGATCAATGGCCAGTGCTCGTTTGTTAGCTTCAAGGATACTATCTACCTCTTCCTGGAAAAACATCTCCTCAACAAATGCTTATGGATCACTCTTTATTTTTTTAAAATATTTTATTTTATTTTCCGTATATGGGTATTTTGACTGCATGCACGGGTGTGTACACCACATGCATGCCTGGGGCCATGGGCATCCTGGAACTGGAGTTACAGACAGTTGTGAGTTGCTGTGTTGTTGCTAGAAATTGAACCTGGGTCCTCTGCAAAAGCAGCCAATGCTCCTAACTGCTGAGCCATTACTCCAGCCCCTTACTCTTTAACTTCTAAGTTGATTTGAGTGGAGCAATTCTAGAATAAATGAGATGTTAAAACACACAAAGGGTAAATTTTAATTTTAAGACAGTTTTTTTTTTTCTCTGATAGTAGGAGAAGATACTCTCTAGCAAACCATTAATGCCTGGGAAGTAAAAATCACAGTACAGTGCTTGCTAGAGGGAAAGAAAAAGCATTTAAAGATAAGCTGTCTGTAAATGTATCTTTCTTTTATTAGTTTATTTAAAGCTATGAGGAAAGGAGCAAACCTCCCTCAAAAGAAAAATTCTAAAGAAAAAAAATCCATATTATCATTTAAGGTGGAATTACAGCAAGGGGTTAATTAAAGTGCAAGCATGGTGACTTTTATCTCCTGATGTCCTCTCAAAGGCTTACTGCCCCTGTCTGCTAACTTAGGCTTAGTCCTGGAATCTTCTAGCCTTTACATGGTCTTATCCTGGCCTAGAATGTTTTCCGACTCTGAGATTTGCTGCTGAAGAAGCTCACCCTTGTTCATTCTGATCTCTGGCCGGCTGATTCAACTCAGCAGCTCTGGCTCAAAACTCCTCTCCAAGCTGACTGATTCAATCTGGCTTCGCTCTCCTCCTCTCACTTCTTGCTCTACTTGCCTTCACTCTAATTCTAGCATGGAATCCTGCTAGGGATGAAAGTGTCATACTGATTTATTCTAATCACAGTTAATGCTTTTAGTCTACTGGTATCTTTTCCTTGTTGATTCCTTTACGTGTTCTTCGTTCTTCGGGTTCTTAAAATTAAGATTTCCCCATGTCCCAATCTGTTGGTATTTTGGCTCCCATTTCTCATGTACTTCTTAGGTAATCATGCTGCAGCTTCAACTGTCACTTATACTTTGATGAGCCTATGATCCTGTGTCTAGTTCTTAGTTCCCAGATGAACATCTATTGAACTACCTATCTGAATATCATCAATATTCTGACTGAGTCACAGGAATCCCAAACAAAACACATCGAAAAGTCAACTTTTCCTTTTCCCTTTTCTTCTCCTTCCCAGAGATTCTATGGATGTTGTGGCTTGAATGTAAAATAGTCACCAGTGTGAGCATGATGCTGTTTTGGTAGGTTGAGGAACAGCTAGTGGAGGTATTCAATTTTTTAATAATCTGGTCCTTCATTTTGTCCACTCTTGGTTCTTGACTATATATGCAGTGTGACCAGCTATCTCACCGTCTCTAGCACGGACTCTTTCCTTTAGATTATAAGCCAAGAGAAACCCTTTCCTCCTTACGTTGCACCTTATCAGGTATTTGATCACAATGATGATGAATGCGATTAATACAGTTGTTCTAAGCAAGGATAGTTTAATTTGGATTGTAGTCCCACTAAAACCATTTAATCTGAATCCAGCAATGAGAAATTATCAGACAAACTGAAACCGAGGAGGCCTTGTACCAATGAGCTGCTCTTATGAAAAGTAACTCCTCATGAGAGATAGAGGAGCAGGACCAAATGCCAGATTTCCAGAGATTAAAGAGGTCTCACTGCCAATACCACCCCTCCCCACAAAAACAGTTCTTCTATTCATACCTTTAAGGAGACATGTGATAGGATTAAAAGAGTGGTTGAGTATTATATGACAGCAGAAGGTCCGTATTAATTTTCCAATGAAGGTGGCATAATTATAATTCTGTAGGAGCATGTCACCACTTGTAAGTGATTACTGGGCGTTAGGATGACAACTTGTGCTCAAGTGATTCTGTGAAAACATTTATGTCACAGGCACAACTTCTGTAAGTTTGAGATGTAGGCAAACACAATGATGGTTATGTGTCAAGCCGGGAAAGCAAATTCATACTTTTAAAAATAAAGTATCAGTATTAAAAGGATTTTCCCTCACGAACCAGTAGCCTATGTTTCAAAATGTATAAGAATCGTTGATGAGTTCAGTCCCTCTCTTCCAGGGATTAAGTCCTTGTGTCCTGAGCTGGGTTCAGTACCATGAATTTGGTAAGTCCTTACGTGCCACTCACTCAGGGCCATCTGGACTGCACTTCCATTAGGATTTCTCTGCTGCTTCTCTTTAACTGAGGATCATGTCTGTTTGGCTTTTGTCTAAATTCAGCTCTACCACTTTTTCACTATGTAATGTTTCACAAGCTAGTTTTTTCAAACCCAGATTTTTGTCCTTTTAAAAGTCAATGGCAGTCTGTCCTTTATGATGTCAACTTGACAAAACAGTACACAATGCATGTTAAATGCTTAATGTCTCCTTCAAATGCAGTTATCCTCAATAAATAGTAGTTAGCATGGTGAGTATGTTCTACCTGCTTCCGTTGGCTAATGGAATAGTACCTGTTTGCTAAACGGTTTCCCAAGACATGACCCACTGTTATTGAAGAAGGAGTGTTCATACCTCCTTCTACCTTCTTCAGTTTTTAACTAATAGACGCTTTAAAAATATCTCCCACTGTAGAGTTTTGGCTTTTCATAATCTATTATCTGTGGAGCTGCAAAACAGACCTTTTGAAAATGCAAGTCTGCCCGTGTATCATGTTCTCTCCTAAAGTTATTCAGTAGATTTGTCACTACCTTCAAGGGGACAGTTCAAATTCCTTAGCTACAGATAAGCTCTTCCCAGGTGTGGCCTCTGAAAACATCTTTAATCTTGTCCATACTTGTTCATGTTCAGTGCATGAGTCATCCCAATCAGGGTACATGTACCATGGAGCAAAGAATGGGCCACATGCATGAAAAGGCAGCTTACATTTAATTGCAATTAGTTTTTATGTCTCCTTCCACATAGAAGAATAATTAGCACATATATTCACAGCAAAATATTTACTTATTTAAAAGAGTAAGAGACATAAACAGAAAAGGAGAATAAAAATAGGATAAAAACATGTAAATATGATACATGGGATGAAATGGATGGTAATTAAAAATTAAAGAGATAACTAAATTTAAAGAATTAATTGACTTCTCTAAGTTTTATATAGAATTTAATGTGAAGGTATAGACACTGTAGGTAGGAAAAAGGAGTCTTGCTCCAAGTGCAGTGTCTCTATGTGATTGATGTAGTCACTCGGGTTTCTGGTGAAGTTAGAGGACAATGACAAATTACATAAGCTGTGGCTGTATCCAAGTCCTTTCCTGATGTTCATTTTATCTTCATTTTCTCCATCAGTCAAAGCAGTGTTTCTTCCATTGGTCTTAGAGTGGAACATCTCTTTTCCTAATCCCATCTTATACAAGAAGCAGAGTAGCAAGGCCTTGATTTGTTCTTGAGTGGTTGCAAACTGTGATGAAGCAGTTTGCAATGAATGGGGGTGGTAGCAGCTTTCTAATGTCCAGTTATGAAGTGACTCAGTAGGAATAATCCTTTGTAAAGCCTGGAGTGAATGGGCACAGAGAAGAAAAGACCAGGCATGATTTGCTGCATAAGAGGAAGGTGGTCTTTGTTTCCTGTGGCTAATTAGGGGGATCTTAAACGTTCTACTTGAGTCCAGGGTTTGGTTCTTCATGAGTTAAATTAACTCTTGTGGGCACTAAATTATAGGAGCTACTTCACAGGCTTGTCAGTGGGATTCTACATATAGTTCTCTCTCTCTCCCTCCCCCCTCTCTTTCTGAAAGATTTTTCTGCTAACTCTATAGGTCAAGGCATAGAAGTCTGGGTCTCACCACTACCTGGAACACAGATACCATATTCCAAGGCCATGTCAGTTTACAGACTCTTCATTGTATACCCTCTTTCCCCCTCTTCTTTTAACTTCTGTTTTGTTTGTTCAGTTTTGGAGAGAGAGTGCAATTGTACAACCCAGTCTTGCTTCAAACTCACAGCAGTATTTGTACCTTAGCCTCTTTAGTGATGCGATTTCGGGTCTGTGTGCTCCAGCTGAAATTTAGATGTGCTCTTAGTACATACCTTCAATCTCTCTGACTGGAATCCTTTAGTATATACCTTTGATTACAGTGACGTCTAATGAGGGGCAAACAAAGTCAGAGACAGATTTGACCGAATTAGTCAGAGATTGGATAAAGCCGGCTCTAAGGAGAAAACCCACTTAAGAGCAGTACAGGGAGTGTGAAGGGATTTGGTTCATTTAGTGGGAAGTCAGTGCAGTGAGTTCAGGGCAGCAGAGCTGAGCTCCTTTCTGAGTTCATGCAGTTCAATGCAGATCAACAGAGGCAGTTGATGCCCGAGAATAAGGAGGAGCCAGAGGATTAGAACAAGGGGCCAAAGTTAGTTTGAGGCCAAACAGAGCAATTCAGTGAGAAGCTGAGAGAAGCCAGATTGAATCAGTGAACTTGGGCTGAGACAGAACACCTGATTTTAGCCAGCCAGCCAGAGTTCAGAAAGAACTACAAAGGGTGACCTTATTCAGCAGTAAGCTTCCAAGACAATTACATCTGGGAAATAAAAGATACATTTACAAACCTATCCATTCTTTTCTGCTGTAACCTTTATTCCCTGTAGAGGTTTCAATAGGTATGGCCCCCACAGGCTCATGTGTTTGAATGGTTGGCCTATGAGAGTGGCAGTAATTAGAAGTGTGGCCTTGTTGGAGTATTGCAGCCTTGTTCAAGAAAGTATGTCACTGTGGTGGTGTCCTTTGAGGTCTTAGATATGCTCAAGTGTGTATGTGCCCAGTGTGGCATACACTCTCCCTGTGTGGCCTTGGGTTCAAGATGTAGAACTCTGAGCTTCTTCTCCCAGCAAACTTGTCTACCTGCATGCTACCATGCTTCCCACCATGATGATAATGGACTAAACCTCTGAAACTATAAAGCAGCTCCAATTAAATGTTGTCCTTTGCAAGAGTTGTTGTGGTCAAGGTGTCTCTTCACAGAAAAAAAAAAACAAAAAACAAAAAACAAAACAACCCTAAGAGACTCTTTTACCCCCAAGTACTCCATTCTTAACATTTCCAACTGTGAAATAAATATCCTCTAAATCCGCTATTTTCTTTGCAGTCACTTTTCAGAATTTCACATCCCAAAGTTCATTCATAATTCATGGTATACTAATATGTCCTTAAAATAGGAGCATATTTTATATAAATTAATGGACACATCCTGGTGCATTAACAGCAATAAATACCACATTCACCTACTTGTAAAGGTAGCTGTTATTTTACCAGGGCCATCATCATGAACTGGAATAAATCAAATGACAAACAGTATGGAGCAACTGACATGTGCCAGACATGTTCAACATTGCAGATTAACTGAAGATAAGGTTAATTTATCCTTAGCAGTTGTGGTGCAGTAGCATGACAAGATAGAGAGAATATATCATCTTGAAAATAGGAAAACAGATATGACAAGGCATTGGATTTTGTGGTAATAAAATAATTGCCAATTTCTGTTAGCAGACCATATGTTTAAATGTCTACTGTTGAATAGACATTTTATTAGACAGTCATTGTGAAGTATTTAAATGAGGTAAAGCCTATGTTTTAGAAAATGTCTGTGCTTCATCTAGGTGAAGAGGAGGGCTGTTATGTTTGTCAGATAAATACAACTCCTTAAAACTTATGTCTTCAGTTTACTGAGAAGAGACTGAGGTTCACAGTGTCATGAAACGTAGTCAAGGCAAGTTATAGAATCCCGTATATTTTATTTGGAGGTTCATACTCAGCCATGATGAAATAGGGAATCCATTTAAATACACGGTGCAAGCTGGTTTTAGATAGGGAGGTAGAAACTCTTTGAGTTTAATGAACTATAGAGAATAAAATCATCAGTGTTTTCTAGAAGCAGACATATCATACATGGTTAGCCTTTTTAAAAATTAGTTTCCCAGATTTTCTTATAGATAGAGAAAAAATTTCTTTCAGGTAGAATTGAATTTTAGGAGTCACCTAAGTTATGGGGAATCATCAGAATTGGGATTCCAACAAAATTCTAGTTATGGACATGCATATAATTCAAGATATTATCTTTGAATCTATCCTAATTTCTACCATGTGGACATATAACGAATGATGAACAAGTGAATTAATGAAAGCTATTTTGTGATTAATTTTTCCATTTAATAAAATATGAATATTCTACAATATTGGAGGAACAATTAAACATCTTTGACACTTAATTGTCTATTTGCTGTGCAATTTGATTATAAATCGATTATAATCAATTTGGATTTTATTACAAATCCAAATGGTCCCTTCACATAAATATGAAGGATGAATCTTACTATCTCTTCTTTGTTAGTCTTCAAACATCAGTTCACCAAGTTAAAATTACATAATTACACATGGAGAGATACTGATGCAGACTAAGAATGGTGAAAATCAATCTAGATCTGATAACGAATTTTACCAAAGCTCAAGGGACTAGGGATAGGGAGTCTTTGTAATGGTAGAATGTCATGTTACTGCTTCATACAAAAGGGGGTAGACTGAAGATACGAAGGCTAACTAGGAGTTAGTTTTGACTAAATAGGTATCAGAACATGTGCCTGAGATATGTTGATTTAAACAAGATGATATACATTTAGCAATTAGATTGATTGGAGGTAGACAACAAAGAGAAGGCAAGATTCAATGGTGTCTAGAAGATGTAACGCCTGGGAAGCATCAAAAATGGTGGTGATGAAGCTTCCGTTTGAGCCTAGTGTAAAACTGGGACTCATTGCCCCATCCCAGCAGCTCCATTTGAGAAACATTAGTTTGACATCCAGTGTAATTGAAAATGAAGAAGACGCCATGGAGATTCAATTTATAATGCACAACAAAGCAGTTTAAAAATTCTCCATCCTCCTTTTCCTTCTAAATATCCCGCATGCGTAATTACTGACCTGTAAATCTTCCCTTGCTCGCTCTAAGCTCCCATTAGCTCAGTCCCGGGATCAGCTTGCACAGGCTCATTTCTGTCTCCTGCTTTCTTCTTCCTCCTCTTTTTCTTTTTTAGCTCCTCTTAGTCTGCTCACCCATTTTATTACAAATCCAAATGGTCCCTTCTGTTTCTTTATATAGTCTCATTACACATTACTTGTTTATTAAAATACGGCTCAGGAGCCTAAGAGGCAAAGCAAAACCTCCAGAAATTGGTGCAAGCAGCTGTAAATATTTTTAAGGAGATAAGAGGGTACAGTGATATTTTGAAGGTGAGGCTGTAGCTAGATATTAAACTGCAAGGAAAGGACAAGATGTGTGTCCTTCCCTAAAGTAGTTATAAGAAGGTTGAAGGCCAAGAATGTGTAACAAGTAAGACGAGCTTGAGTGGGAACATGTGTGAACAGGACTGAGAGGTAAAAGCAGATAGAAACCCTTAACAGACAGAAGCAGATTAGGGAGAAGCTAAGCATGATCCACGGTAGAATGAAATGAGTGATGCTGTTGTATGGACGCTGGCTCTGGGCAAAGTTGGAACTATCTATGTAAGCCTGAAATAAATGATGAACTGCTGAGGACTATACTTCTCCCCTTTACTGAACACACAGAATGCCTTCCTCAAGGTTTACTTTCCCATCTTGTAATACTGCCTGTGCCTCAGTTTTCTCATCCAAATAATAGGACCAGGGAAGGCTCACATTTCCTAGAACTTCTGAGGGATCTGAATGAGTTAACCTGCTAAAAGAGCTAAGCATAATGTCTCAAACATAATAAAATCTCAATAAATGCCTGTGAGTACTGTCATCAGAGCCACTGTTATTATTTCTATTTGTGTAACTATGGCTTTCCCGACTTGTCATCTCATGAGAGGCTCCCTTTCAGCGACTAGTGTGCCACTTCTCAGTTCAGAACATAGTTCTTCAGATTGGAGAGGGGAAATTGACATGTGATAACAACAATTGATGAAAATGAAGACTAATGTGAAACAGAAAGACTCCTTAATAACAAAATATGTCCTATATCTACATATATATCTATATCCCTATCAACTATCTATCTACTTACCTATCTATCTATCTATCTATCTATCTATCTATCTATCTATCTATCCATCTATACCTCTACCTCTTTCTCTATTTCTCTATGTCTCTATGTCTCTATGTCTCTATGTCTCTATGTCTCTATGTCTCTATGTCTTTATGTCTCTATCTATCTATCTATCTATCTATCTATCTATCTATCTACCTACCTACTTTTCTCTCTACTTATACTCCCTCCCTCTCTCTCTCTCTCTTTCTCTCTCTCAAGATATATATATCTAATATTAGATCAAGATATATATATATATATATATTGATCTTAAACTCGAGGATCAACATTTCATACAGTAGAAGAAGGCCACCCTAGAAGTGCCTTTCTTAGATCCACTGTACAGAAAGTTGGTCACTGTCAGCCCATTTAGAAGAAGAAGTCTATACACTTGGTGAAAATGCTAAACTCGGTTATAGCTGACTTTATTGGCAGCTAACAGCCAATATTTGAGCTCCTGTATATAATTTAGGGCACTCTAGATAGTTGAACGTCTGTACACAGAGAAAAATAAAAATTTAATCTGACCTCTAAAAAGAATGAAAAGGCAATTCAAATACTAGAGAATAGAGGGGAAAAATTCTTTTGAAATGTCAGAATGGAAAAAAGTATTTGTGTGATCAATAGTGCCAGATATTTGAGAAAAGATAAGGAGTGAGAAAAATCTCTCTATTTGTCTTGAAAGTGGGTGTCAAAATCCTGGAAGTGTGTTATAATAGGGTGCTGAGACCGAAGCCATCTTACTAGAGAATGCCATAATGATCTCTTTTTTAAAGGGAAGCAGAGGGTCCAAACACTCGTTACAGAAGCTGGAAAATGAAGGCAGGGGAAAATGGGACAGTAGTTTCAATTGGGCCCTAGATGAAGCAATGCACTTGTCAGACTGATCAATGGCTGATGACAGTTCAAAGAAACACCAAGAGAAAGGAGAAGAGATGTGCTCATGATGGAAGGGTTAAGTGTGTGCCTAAGTTGGTAGGATCTACATTGTAACTGCAATTGCAGGATGCATTTCAGATACAAAAACCTCTCTCATTTCCTGGCTAAATTATTTTAGTTAGAAGCCAGAATGCTCTATGGCCAAAATTATTGGGTAAATGTCCCTGGTTTCTTCACCTTCTAATCTCATTAATCTGCTTTGGTTAACTCTCACTAACAGAAACCAATATAAGGATTGATTTTAGGCAATTTTAAATCTTCCTCAATATTAGTTCAGGTCCATACCAGGAGAAAATCCACTTGTCCTGAATGGATTGCACAAGGCCACTCAAGTGATTTCAAAAATGGGAAATCAGAAGATATTGAATTTTAAATATTAGATTATTTTATATTGGACTTTGGATCTAATATTAGATATTAAAGTGTAAAATCACATTGCCCTTATTGCTCGCCTTCTTCTTTATCTTGCTGAAGGATCAGTATTGTTTCAGTACAGCATTTGATGGCTCATGAGCCTACAGCGCAAGGGAAAATATTTTCACTACTTATTGAACGGTGGACAGCTCAAGCTTTAAAACAAATGTTGTCCACGTTTAAATACTGTAATTTATTAACATGCAATGGCAAAAACATAGTTTACTATGGTAGCAAAGGAAATCTAAAGCAAAACAAAATGAAGCGAAATACCAAGCTCATCTACAAAGAAGAAAGGAATTCTGTTTGTGAGTCGTCTGCAATGCTGCCTTCAAAAGAAACAGCCCTCCAAGGAGGATGCCTGGGTACAGCTGGGTGAGCTGACACCACAACAAAGCCAACATGAAACAAAGCAAGCAGGCAGGAAGATCATGGGACTCACATATTGGCTCATCACTATTTTTCAACTATACTATTTTTACATATGCTACTTTAATTATTGTTTGAGTAATACTTTGACAACTCTTTAAAATCAGAAACCACATATATG
Source organism: Mus musculus (assembly GCF_000001635.26). Taxonomy (NCBI): domain Eukaryota; kingdom Metazoa; phylum Chordata; class Mammalia; order Rodentia; family Muridae; genus Mus; species Mus musculus. The sequence goes on from NC_000069.6 coordinate 109,956,943, forward strand.
CCATTGAGCCCTTTAATAAAACACACATTTGCCACCAGTAGCCCCTACCTTGTCATTTTATAGCACATATGTCCTTCCATCCACTATTTTTTTAAATTTGAATTGCAAGATGATTCATTCCCCAGTCTCGAAGCACACTTCCCTTTGTGGAAGCTTTTGCTAGCCCCTCATTTCCTTATCCCTGCCACTCTACTACCTGCTTGAAACCTTCTTGACCAGTACTCTCCCTTCCCTATATTTATTACACCTAGATTCCTCTATTCCCCCAAATGCATCCTGCTTACTCATGGTCTGCTTCTAGTTTCCATATGTCCTCTCTGCTAAATACAAATTACAAGATTTAAATGTCATATGAGAGAGAGCATGTAGCATTGGTTTCGGAGAACCTGTGTGAGCTTACTAATTACACTGTTTTCTAGTTTCATCCATTTACATGAGAATTTCATGATTGTATTTGTCTCTACAACTGAGTGATATTCCAATGTTTATATATAGTACATTTCATTATGATCAGAGAGAAGGGAGCCTCGGTTGAGAAAATGCCTGATGGATATTGGTTGATTCTATTTACTAGGTATTGTAAATAAAGCATCAGTGAATGATGTGTATCTTGATAGTAAGATCGAGTGTTATTTGGGTATATGCCCAGAAGTGATACAGCTATGTCATATGTTAGACCTATTTCTATGTTTTTGTGAAAACTTCAGACTGATTTCCAGAGTGGCTTCACCAGTTTACATCCTCATCACAGTATAGAAGGATTTCCCTTTCCAGATGCCCACATGGGCATTTACTCAAATGTCTTTTTTATCTTCCTGATGAAGGCCACTGTGGTAGGTGTGCTATGGTGTACTACTGTAGTTTTTATGTGCACTTCTCTGAAGGCCAAGAATAGTGAAAACTTTAAAGTATTTACTAGTCAGTTATGTTTTTTCTTCTGAGAATTTTCTGTGCAGTTCCATATCCCATTAATTTTTTTTCTTATCAACTCAGTTTATTGAGTTTTTTGTATATTCTGGACAGTTACCCAGTGTTTGCTGTTGTCTTAGTTAGGGTCAGTATTGCTAGGCTGAAATACCATGAGCAAAAGCAAGCTGGGGAAGAAAGGGTTTATTTAGTTTATATCCATCACTGAAGGAAGTTGGGACAGGAACTCAAACACAGCAGGAACCTTGAGGCAGAAGCTGATATAGAAGCCATGGGGGAGTGGGGGTGCTTCTAACGGGCTTGCTCTCCATGGTTTGCAAAGCATGCTTTCCTATAGAAACCAGAACCAACAGCTCAGGAGAAGCCCCACACCCAAAAATTGGCTGAGTACTTCCACATTAATTACTCATTAGAAAAATGCCTACAAGCTTGCATATAGCCCAATCTTACAGGGGTATTTTCTCAACTGAGATTCCCTCCTCTCTGATAACCCTAGCATTCATCAACTTGACATAAAACTCGAACAGATACATAACTAGCAAAGATTCTTCTGCTATTACTGTTCATGTTATTAACAGTGACCTTCTGTATGGATGCTTTTTTATTTTCCTTGGATCCAATATTTTGATTGTTTGTCTCACCCCCTGAAATTCCAGTGTCATGTTGAGAAAATAATCTACATGAATCTTTACACAGAAGTATACTTTTTACTTTTTCTATAGTTTCAGGATATCAGGTTTTAGGTTGGAATTGAATTTGTGCAAGGTTAAGAGGTAAGTCTAGTTTCATTTATCTGAAGGTTGAAATCCAACTTTTCTAGCACCAGTTGTTGACGATGTTGTTTATTGTCCTGTGTATAAGATGGGGTTAGGGAGGTGATGCAGGCATAGGGTGTGGGTTAGCCAAAGGTAAGGATGTCTGTTTTAAAGGACCCTTATGAAAACCCACTAGTTTATAAGGCAATTAAAAATATAACTTGCTTTGAAAAGTATGAGCAGATGTACTGAGCATTAGTGTGAACAATGTTACTCCCAGAAGACATAGGATGTAAAATAACAATTTTCCTGCTGGGGACGGGTATCACAGCAGTAAGTTATTAGGCAGAGGGGACCCAGAATTCCCCCCAAAGCATCATTAGCAGTTGCCATTGCTCTTGATTTCCCATCCTCACTACATGGTAAGATCCTACTGCTGAAGACAACACACACATTTATTGCAGACACAGAGAAATTCATCTTGAGCTAACTATCTCTCTGCTGGCTAGTTTTCCTGGTGCTGGAAGATACCACAGAAGACACCGAGAGATGAAAATTTATCAATGATCCTTTCCAGAGTTGGACTGTGCCTACGACAATAATGAAGAGAATACTAAGCTCATCTACAAAGGAATAAGGTTTTCTGTTTGTGAGTCATCTACAATCCCACCTTCAAAATAAGCAGTCCTCCAAGGAGGGCTCCTGTGTGTAGTTGTTGTGTTGACAGCACAAAAGGCAGTGTGAAACAAAAGAACATGGAAAGGAAGAAGATGGGGACTCACACTCATTGGCTCACTTTTCAGGCAAGATGTGCCCACTGGACCAATTGTGATAATACTGGTTACAGAGAGATAACCAACTGTGCTATTGATTGCATTTGAAGGAAGGAAATTCATGGCAGTATTATAAACCTGATCAAAATCCATGGTTATAAAAATCATAGTTCTTAGGGGAGAATTTATTCGTGTTTTCTATAAAATGTCATTTTCTCCAAACCATCTACTAAATATTCACCACCTTGAAGGCTCCACCACCACCACCATCCTGAAGGCTCGTAGAACATTGCGAAAGAGGAGACTGAAAGTATGAGAGAACTAGAGGATGAGGAAGAGTCCTGTGTGATGCTGCCCAGTGAATAAGACATGGCTGTTGTATACATGAACCCATAGCAACTGTGATTATCAGAAAAAACAATAGGAAGAAGATCAAGCCAGCCAAAGTTTCAAAATGGATAGAAGAGGCTCTCCCAAGGCCCTACTCCAGGCTGAGGAGCTATTGGTAGTTAATGGTTACTGGGGGGAAAGTCACTGTTTATGAGTATGGCCACCTACTCCTCAGTGAGACACCACAACCAAGTGCATATGGCCAGCATTTACTGGATATAGAGAGTTAATAATTAATTAATTAATTGTAAAGGGGAAATCCTCACACATCTAATTTCATAGATTTATAAAAACAGGTTCAACTCTTTAAAGAAAAAGGTCTAGTTCATTTATTTAATACAGTAATATTAATAATTACAAACAGTAAACTAATATATATTTTTACTTTCTATGTATTGAGGGCATTCTAAGTTCTTTACTCTCGAGTACTTTATCCTATATTAAATAATTTAAATCTCAAAATGAACAAAAAAAAAACCACAATGAGGGATATACCATGCTTTTTTCCTAGGTTTATATTTGAGGAAGCTGGACTGAAATGACAGGCAAGGCCTCAAGGTTTATAAGCTGCAGGATATAGAGTTTCCAATGTGACTTTCTTTCATGCATCAAATCGGGCTTTCACCACAGATGACTGGCACAGAACCTAGCTGATGCTTTAATAAGCCTATTCTCTTAAGAGCAAAAGCATAAAAGGTTTGTATCCTGGTCAGGTGTCAGATAGGTGAACAACAATCTGATCATTAGCAACCGAGTACGAACAGGTGACTCTTCCCTAGGAATGGGAAGATTGTTGGAATTGGGGTTTTAATGTTTGACCAAAATGAAACAGGGAGAGCAATGGCTGAGCTCCACATTACCAGAGTCCATTTATCACAAGACGGGTATTTATTATTTATTATTTATATGGTAGCAAAAGCATTTGGGTAATTTAAAGGTACTCTAGTTCCATGTACTAGGAGGAAACCAAGGCTTAGATAAAACTTATCCATAAAGATAGTAGGTTCTGGATGCAGAAAAATGGACACAGGTCCTAAGGAAGAAAACAAAAAGCAAGCTGGAAGCTGTAACGCAGAGTGAAGAGTGAGGGGCTAGGTCTTCCCCGGGACTACATGGGCACACCCTGGGAAGAAGTGATAAGCAGCAGCGAGAAAAGATGACCTTCAGAGAAGTAGAGTGGAGCAGGATTTGCCAAACTGATCTCACAGAAATATTAGTCACAAGGGGTCCTTTCCCTCAAAGGGATTCACAACAGGATTTGGAATTTAAAATGAGAAGTCACATGGCGAGGACACTTGCCTCATTACAACCTAGTATTTCTCAAACCCTCTTGACAAATTAAACCCCTTGTCATGCAATGGGTATTTCAATGGCGTTGATCTGACAGTCATTGCCCAGAATAAATGCTGGCAAACAGCTGGGAAAGAAACAATGTAAAAGAAACACAAAGAAACCCACTGGGGTGGGGTGGGGTATGAAAAAAAAATATCAAAACATCTATTTTTGCTTTTTGTTATCTTGTCCTTTTAAATTCATTATTTCAATATGTACCAGTGCACAATAACATTTTTTTCTCTAAGTAGATGTGCATGTTCTGCTGAACATTTGGAAATTATCAGGGCAGAGAGATGACCATTTAGCAGGGTAGACACTGCCAGACAGAATGAAGTCCTACTCTTTACAAACTTGGAAGCTGTTTCTCTACTTTAGATCCTTTTGATGTTTTTCCAAGATTAATTTTAGCTCCTGTAGTACCATGCTATCAGTCGAGAACTGTTCCTTTTAGGCACCAGCAACAGTTGGAACATCATCGGTATATGAAGAATTTCAAAGTTAATTCAAGTGCTGTTCACTTCAGAGTAAGTAGGAAAGCAAATCTAGGCATTATAGGATATTTTTATTGCTATCAAAAAGTTTTTAAAAGTATACAACAATTCACATATAGGTAAGCCTTTGATGTGTAAACCAACAATTATTTTCTTTCCAATATTGATATCTACTTAGTTTCAAATAGAGGATTTTTATAAGCTCCCTGCCCCCTCACCCCACTCCCCACCCCCAGCTACCATTCCCAAAGAACTGATCTCAAAAAGCTCTCAGCTTTTAGGTAGAAAAAAAAATGAAAAAGAAAAGGGGAGAAAAACCATTCAGTTACTGTAGTTATTGGGATTTATAAAATCCTTTTCCGCAAAGCCCTTAAAATTCTCTCTAAATAAGTTTGCTGATGTGAATTTAAAAATACAATCTGGATTTGCCAAAATATTATTAACCTTAAAATAACCAATCTTACTTGGGTTCCTAAGTCTTATGGTTTTAACACTGTGGGGTTTTAATAACATCTGAAAGGCTGGGAGAGAGCGTGGTTAATAAAACGCCTGCCACACAAGCATCCAGAGCTGAGTTCATACCCCCAGAAATGAGACCAAAGCTAGGCATGGTATCTCATGTCTGTGATCCTAATGCTGAGAAGACAGAGACAGAAGGCTCCCTGGGCCTTGTTGGTCCAGACAGTCTAGCTACAACCATGAACTACAGGCTCACTGAAAGACTGTCTCAAAAAATAAGGTGGAGACACAATGAAGCAGGATACTCCAGTGTCAGCTTTGGTTCTCCACATCTTTCACAGGGCAGCACATATACACAGAAAGATAAATATGACAGTGAAATTTGAAGTTTTGAAGCAAAAACATGACTCTCAACCCTAGAAAGTAAGGAGGCAGTTTATTAATATAGATTCTCTTCTAACAGACAGTAAGTATTAATTCCGGTCATAGAACAAATCAAGCCACTCCTCCCTAATTTTAAAATCCTCATAGGTTTCTATAATGGCCACACTGTAGTGTTCTTGAGTGGCTATCTTAATGATAACATCCATTTAAGCACTGAAGCCATAGACTTCTAGAATGAACCAGGCAGGCAGAGGTGCTCTGTGTATGAATGGGATGGACTGAAGGCATCTAGAAGAAATCTTTTAGTGTAGGCACTAGCTAAGGGAGTCAAAGCTACCCAGTAGAAGTTCATATCCAGTTTTCACAAATGCTATGATTGCATTTTCAAGAGAATGCTTGAAAGTCCAAAGTTTAGGTGACTATATCTAAGGGTAAAGTCCAGCCACAATTTCCAGAGGAATTTGTGCTGTGGCGACAAGTTTTCTTTCAGTGATTAGTAATTGTATTTAATTGCTGTTGGAAAATCGGAATCTAAGCTTCCCAGGCAAGTCTGCCTTTGCTTTGACTCTTGTTTTTCACCAAAGAAAGCCAAACCTTGGCACAAAGTTATTGATCTCAAGATCTTTAGCTGCTACACAGAAGCCAGTGGCAATAGCCTGGAAGTACTATTGTGATGGCTAAACAATGTAAACAAAGAGCCAGGCTTGCTTCTAAAAAATACTACATTTTTTTTTTTTTTACTTTTGTTGCCAATGATGAAAAGCAAACCATTTGTGAAGTCAGGGGTCTTGTCTGTAAGCTTTATGCATTCTCATGGTGTGCTTTTGTTGATATTTTGGTTTCTGGTTTATGGCAAATGTAAGAGGAAAAGAATGTAGAAGAGGAAAAGCCTGCGTTCTGTCAGTACCTTTTGCATGCTTCCTGAGAAACATCTCCAGCTCAGGTTTCTAAAATCATTCTAGGAACCTGGTTGACCAGTTAAAGAGTTGAGAGCAATAGAGTCAGACAGGGTTTGAATCCCAAGGGAGATTCTCTGAGAGACACAGGATATATAATATCATAGTGAAGTAGAGATAATATGACCTACCTTATAGGGTTCAAATAAAGAAATGACATAAGACCTCTGAAACTATGCCTAGACCATGGCAATTGTGTACGAAATGATGTCTATTTCAGTGGTTCAAGCCCTGACAAACCATTTATTATAAAAAGTGTCATTGTATGTCCTAACCAGGAAAGAAAAAAATATTTCAAATTATAATGCTTTATTTGTAGAAAGTCTATTTTATAAATAAATAAAAAGTCTCTAGGCCTTTGTATACAATTTCATAGAAACCATGTGTGTACATATATAAAAAGGACAATAAATCTTTAATTGATTATATTATCTTTGCTGAAAACTTTGCAGCTTGAAGCTAGCTATATCACCACATTTCTATCCAATAAGAGCCAAACAATCAGGAGGGTTGAAAATACATCATGATGATTTCTTCTTTCTCTCTTCATCCTCTTCTCTCTTTCAGTCAGAAAAGAATATGTAACTTCAAATTTTTATAAGACCCACATTAATATAGAGAATAATATAGCATCCCGATAACCCAAGGAGACCCTTTCTATGAAAATACAAAATCTAGGGCAGCAATCTTCATAAAAGGGCTTTTTGGGCCATCTGCAGATTTTTTTTCTCCCAAGCTGCTAACATCATTTTGTAAGTTTTGATGCTTACATTTTCTTTATTTTAGCTCAAAACCTTTAAAAGAAGGTTTTCAGGCAAGAATCTGGATTTCTATTTTTTCCCAATCACCCTGATATGATTTGGTTTTCAAATACCAAGGAGCTGTCCTTGTTCAGTCATGTCAAAAGCATTCCTGCTGGGCTTGTGCACATGTAGGTAATGACAAAGAGCCACCTCTGCACCTGCCAAGCAGTGGCCATAGGACACTAGGGGTGGGAAGGGCCATTTTGCCTTAGCAATGTTGAAATGAGAGGCAGGGATGCACCTTCAGCTTGACACAATCCTATGACATCACAAAACAAACCAGGAGACTTAAGCAGCCGATTTCTCTTTCAATGGCATTAATTGTATTTACAACCGACTTCACCAAACCAAACTCGTGAATGACATATTCTCTTCTATGTAATATCCCAGGATGCCTTTTCATATCAATAGCAATTTAAAATCCCAGGTTCTGCTCCCAAATACTTCCATTGTCTCTGAGCCTAGAATGATGAAAGGAGAACTAAGGAAAAAATTAACAATAAAGATAAGATCCTAGGGAAGAGGTCAGGGTTTTCTCCACTTAAAGCTAGACTTCATCCTTACTATATTCTGTAATTTAGAATTAATAACAGGCTGCTTCTGTTCTATAAACTGATCAATAATGTTACCTGGGCACGATAAACCTAATGCGATACTGTGTCTTTACTCACCAAAACTTAAATTTTATTTTATTGTATCTTTACTGGGTGATTAAAATTTTTTGTGGAGTTTATTGTTTTGATCTTCATGACTAACCTCTCTGCTTATTATATTCAGAATGATTTTTTTAATTCTTGATTTCATTGCCTCAATATCCTGCGTCTGGGTGATTTGATTAGCTGCAATGTTGGGTCTGCTTTTTCCTCTTTTCAAATAAGATTGTTATTTCAGTTATTGTCATTTGTATTAGAGAACTTGCCCTTCTTCCCCAGGTCTGCTTTTACTCAATGAAGGCACTGACCTCTCTAATTTAATTAAGAGTAAATCATAGGTAATTTTTGAAAGCATGCCTTCTATCTCATGAAGCCCACAGACATATCTCTAAGCATTTGTGAGCCAGCTCTGTTGTGTTACAGAATCACTGCAGCTGTTTTCATCTTTGCGACTCGTGTCTTGATATTTTTGCCCTTGGAGTTAAGTTTTTCTTGAGCACCTTACACAGTAGCAATTGTTCTCTTTGGGAGAGAAGGATTTATTCGAGAATTGATTCTGCCACCTTAAATCTCAACTGGTAGTGCTCAAACTTCAGAACAGATAAGAATCACCTGGGGACATGTTTTTAAGAATCTAGACTCTAGGACCTATACGCCTCTGTTCATAACTCGGTGAAATGCTAACCTTGTATCCAGACTCATCATTTGTTTTAGGTTTAATATGAAAATTTTAGATATACTCAAAATTAAAACAGTAATACAGTGAGCCACTATGCACTTATCATTGTTTCAGACAATATCCATATTTTGCTAATCAGGAGTCTTCCTTCATTTTTTTCACATTTTTCTTCATTTTTATAAGAAATATTTTGGTGTAATATAGTAGAATATATCTTACATGCTGTATCATTCATCCTTAAATCCATAAATTATTCCCCATCCGATGAGACCTTTTTTTGTAGACAGTTGCAATTGATATGATCACATATAGTAAATGTAAAAGTAATTTCCAATATCTCATCAGGAACAGCCCATTTCTAACATCATCTAGTAATCCCAGCGTTCTTCTGCACTTTGACTGTCGACTCACCCCCATGCAGTGTCTATGTGTATGGCTGAATACAGTGATGTTGCTCATTCTGTTGCTTATGTCAAAGGAGAATTTTAAAGGCTTGTTCTCTAGGCTCTAGACTTGGTGTTGGCTTTTAATCCTTTCCAGAGTGGAGCTGTTTACCCACACATACTGAAACCATTCTATCTTACAGCAATGATGGAAATGGACAAGGATTATCTAAAACTATGAGTCAGGAAACAAAATCTAGAACTAAAAGCAAATCCACAGTCCAGCTTTGCTCTATAGCACTAAGGATACTCACCATTTACCATTCACATAGTTAAATATATAGTATATAAATGCCTAAAGATAGTTGATATAAGATAACCTTTTATTAAAGGCAAGATATAGTTGTAGTTACTTAGTCACACAGAGTCTTATTTGGAGACATAGTGATTGAAAGAAGAAAAATAAACTAGCGTTTATACATGTTTTGTGATACACTGCAGAACTTTGTGGCAGGTCACAAAGGAGAAATGCAAAAACAGAGCTGAATAGGTAAATAAGAGATGAGATGGCAATCTAGCAAAGAGCAGTGATGGCCAGGCAGGACAACATGCCCAAAGCAGGCCATCCTCAGTGGTGATCATAGCTGATGTAATTGTGTAGTAAACACAGAAGTGATCAAACTTAGTTTCCATTAATTTTTAAATTCTTCTTCACATATTTTATTTGCCTGACATAGGCAAAATAGAATAAGAAAAATAGAATAATGTAATTAATATGCAGAACTTCATACTTTCTTGGCACTGTTAGAAATGAATCGTGGGGGAAATGAGGTAAAATTTGTTTCTTAAGCTCTAATGGTCTAGTGAGAGACTTGGAGAGATGAGAGTTTGTGAGATAATTGACATGATTTTTAATTTGAGATATAAATCAGATAGGAGAAGGAGAGAACTATAGATACAGAAGATATGGATGTCCCAAGTTTTTCTGGGAACATGTAAGAAGACTGTGGAACATTATCCAATCCTTTGAGAATGAAAGATATTATTCCCACCACTCACAGAATGGTACCAGGCGTGAGGTATTCAGAACAATCTAGGAGGTCTAGGCAGCTAGATTGTGCCAAGCAATAGTTCTCTAGCACACATGACATATAAATCCTGCAGGAAAGGGCTGTGTCTGTCAGGAAAGAACATGTTTTCAAAGGGAGGAAGATAGAGATGAGGCCAGAGAAATGTCAAAGCCTTGAGAGTATATGAATGCAATACAAAGTTTAGAAAGAGACTACCTCTGAATGAAGAGCATAAGAGAGACAATACTGACAGAAGGATTGGAATAGGCCCATGAGCGAGCCACTGTACCAAACACATGGGATCAAATTGGGAAAATGAGTAGGAAGGCAGTGTTGCCAGTGTTTTACAGAAAATAGTTGTGTTTCCAACAACATGGCAAGAATACATGTTCTCTGCATTTTACAGCACTCTAGAAGGAATTAAGGAGTTTGACCATAGGAGACCCGTGTGGTACTTAAACATAGGCACATCTCATTTTAACTCCTGCTAAATCATTTTGGGATAGAAAATTTGAGAACAGTTTAGCATAGATTCATGATTGAGAGGAAAAACTATGGAAACCGATGGAGAAATTATGAAAGGAACTGAAGACAGAAGAAGCAGTGTAATAGTGAAGGAAGAAATAGACATTCTATATCAAAAGAAATAACTAAATTATAGGGCTTAGTTGACTGAAAGACTGATAAAAGCAAATTAATCAGAAATGTAGACCTTCATTGCATGTATACGAGATACAACATCAACAGGGGAACCAGAAATTTTATGAGAACTCAGTGACTTCTCTTTGAAAATATTGGGATAGGATTGTGATACAATAATGCACTGTGTGAATCCTGTGTTCACCAGGAAATTTGATAGTCAGATTCATTAAAGACTGTGGGACTGGAATGTCCCAGGATTAAACAAGGAAGTCTGATGCCCACTATCAACCCTAGGAAAAATTTATTACCCTGACAGTTATCAATTTTTTTCCTTTTTAGGCTTTGTAAGGTTTTACCCCAGACCCTCCAACACCTGAGTATGCCCCAGAGACTGACTTATAAATACTTATAAATACCAAGGATATAAATACTCCTTTCTCTCACTTGTCCCCCAGCCCCCAAAAACTGAACTAGTTCTCTGAAGCTGTTCTGGGGTAGGGGGTGTTCTTTACCCAAGTACTCACTGCCGACCAAACCCTTGCATTGCACCTACCCACCCTGGGCCAAGAGCAACAGGCTAGGCTATGCTGAAGGGTGAAAGCATAGACAAGCATCCAAAGGCTAGAAGTAGGCAGCAGATCCGATGGTTGCAGATGGAACCTGAATAATACTGCCACTAACAGGATAAATAGAGACGAAAAAGGCATAGATGTGGATAGGCAAAAAGAAGGGAGAGACAAATGAGACTGTATGAAGGTAATAGATATTTCCAATAATCAACAAGGACCAATGAATAGTAACAGACCAGCGAAACAAAGATGTTAGGGAGACTGTCTTCTGAATTCAGCAATTAATCATCCACCCACTTCTAGAGCCTAAATAGAATATTTGTTAAATATTTGTTTTGAGAGTGTTTGCTTGGTTCTGGGAATTGACCCAAAGGCATTCCATGTGCTATGTAGGAACTTTAGGGTAAGTCCCACTCTCAACCTGCTTTTTTCCCCTATGTTTTCTTTACATACATTTCAAATGCTATCCCAAAAGTTCCCTATATCATTTACCATCCCCCTGCCCTGCTTCCCAACCCACCCACCCACTCCTATTTCTTGGCCCTGGCATTCCCCTGTACTGGGGCATATAAAGTTTGCAATACCAAGGGGCCTCTCTGCTACATATGCAGCTAGAGACACAAGCTCTCGGGGTACTGGTTAGTTCATATTGTTGTTCCACCTATAGTCAACCTGCTTTTGGTTTTGTAATTTGAAACAGATCTGAGGAGCTCAAGTTGTCCTCATCCAAGCTCTGTAGTTCAAGCAGGTCTTGAACTTACAGTCCTTCTGTCCTAGCCTTCTGCATAGCTGGGATTTGAAGCTGTCTTGATTCTGTCATGCCTTATACTAGCTAACATTTCCTGTTCACATCATCCTCATACTCTATTCATGTGTATTTCTTTTGTTGCATTTATAGCAATAACTATAAATGACAACCCTGAAGTTTACATACATTGTACACATAAATCATCCATTTATGAACCTGTAAGACCTGCATGATCGCTTTTGTTTTAAAACAGAGAAGCAGTGTTTCTGTGGTTGTAATGAAATATGGGTCTGAGGATGAATCCCCATTCACTTTCTCCTAGCACCACAGACACACAGTGGGAGTGGGTATCTGCAGGAAAGTCATGGATGTAACTCACTCCACCAGCTCAAATTCACAAAGCAAGAGTTCAAACAATGCTTCCTACACTTGCCACACAACCCTAATGTAAGCATACAACTTCTTTCTGACACTGAAAAACTGAATACAGTGTAAAATCCCGAGAATGATTTTAATTAAAAAGTATTTGCAAAAGCAAACATGAATGGAATTTGCATAAGGGCCAGTGAAAATCAGATGTCTGAGTGTTACAAAGGTTGCATCCTGGGTGATCTTAGGTTCGCATTACTTTGGGTAAAAGGACTTTTGACTTAAATATGGCGAGTTGATCTTTTGTGTTGGAACACTCTGAACTTCAGATGAATTCTGAATTCAAACGATTTAATGTATTTAAGGCAATGCTAGACATAATGGATAAGGAAATGTAAGCAACATGAAGGAAATGCTGAGGGAGATTATGTGCAAACACTGGAAGTGGACTCTCACCAGCACCTACAAGCATCTCTAGGAAAAGCAAAACTACTATGTCCTCTCCAACATCAATCCCACCACACTGACCAGCCTATAAAATTATCTGCTTTCAAAACATGCCTTTGTACGGCCTGTCAAAGATGATGGTACGGATTCACCGACAGAAGCCCCTGCATTTTGAGTTGTTGGTTTAGTAGAGTGGAGAGAAATGGAGATGAAGAGGATAATCGCCTTCCCATTTCTGCTCTAACCTGGCTCTGGTATGGTGAGACATATGGTGGTAAACATGCCTTTAGCCTGCAGGTCCTCAAACATGCTCCTTGTGGAAGTCCCTTGGGGATGCAGCATGGAACTTTGGCTCCATCCAGACCACACCGTAGCCCAGGGGTCTTCGATTTTTGGTATGAGTTAGAATCACAGGTGGAGGTGTCATGAAAAATTAAATTTCTTGGATTCCACTGTAGTCCTATTACATGAAGATCTCTGGAGATAGGCCCCTGGCTATCCTGGAGCCCTCAGCTCTGGTCTTGGTTCTGATAACAATCACAACTGCAGTACCATTGCTCTGGCCATCAGCCCCCTTCCAGCCTGGACTGTAATCATTTGCTGTGTGGCAGATGGTGCTAATGAAGGAGGCTCTGGCCTGGTAGCCTAGGTGTTGGCAGTGGCTGCTGCCTGTCAAATTTACTCTTCTTCTTAAAATCTGTTGACTCTCTTCCACTAGAAACAAAGCAAAACTAAAAGCCAAACCAACATACTTTTTAAAACATAGAAGTAGAGAAATCTGGAAAATGTATACATGGAAGATTTGTTACTGATTGCCATACTGATCCATGGAAGCTGTTTTCAGTCTTAGTGTTGTGTTTTGAAACAGTTATAACAATTTATGGAATCATGTTAATTCGTACTGAATACATGCTTATGGCTTTATTAATAAAATTATGTGATATTTACATTACTGCATCCTTATATGGAATAAATAATTACATATTACTATTATATTTATGAAACTGGAACTTAGAGGGGCCATAGATACAATGACTGAGTCCTGGTTTGGTCACAAGAATATCATCTTTCCTTCTTACTTTTATGTTCAACATGTACATATTTCTGAGATGTTACAAACCATTAGAATGAACACTCGTGGTTATCAGAAGTAAGGCTCTACCATTTGCTTACAGAATGCTCATAATCCAACAATGGATTACATTTAGATGAATATCTATTAGAATTACCTTTCTATGTATTTCTAGTTCCCTCCTTAGGAGAAAGTCCTGGAAAATAAATCAACATGCCAAAGAATAAGAATATATTCAAAATGTATTTATAATATTTTATGAAATTCTTGATATGCAGTGGCAAATTACTTCTTAAAAAGATTATAGAAATTATATTAGGTTGGGCGTGGTGGCGCACGCCTTTAATCCCAGCACTCGGGAGGCAGAGGCAGATGAATGAATTTCTGAGTTCGAGGCCAGCCTGGTCTACAGAGTGAGTTCCAGGACAGCCAGGGCCACACAGAGAAACCCTGTCTCAAACAAAACAAAACAAAATTAAAAGAAATTATATTAATTCTTAAACCTATCCTGACCAAAATGATTAGGCATCCAACTTTTATTCTCCCTGCCTGCTTATTGCAGATGACCATATCCATTCATGCATCTGTGGTAACATTTCTCATTATATCTTGAGGGCAATTCCTAAAGGGATTGCTGGATCAATAAGTACACACATTTTCAAAGCTGTTAATATTTGAGAACATTTCTAAACTGTCTGTTGTAAAGGGCACCTTTTTATTCCCAGGAGTAGAAGCTGTGAATGGTTGTTTCTTTAAACCCTTGTCAACAGGGAACATCTTGTTTCAATCTACACATTGAAGAGCCAACCAATTAGAACAGCTTTCCATGTTTGCTGACTCATCACTTTTAATTTTTATTTTTCAAATTTCTTGTGGTGTTTTATCGTTATTTAAAAAGTATTTTAGATATAAATATTTTTCTTATTAATTCAAATGAGTCATTTATATTATAAAGATTAACTTATACAAGTTGTTAAATGCCTCTAGTTTGTCATATATGTAGTTAAGGATGGTTTTGAAGTATCTAAGTACATATTTAAATATGGTTGTGTCTATAAATATTTTCCTTTTGGCATCTAACTTTGGGTTTAGATAAAATTTAGAAAATTTATTCTCATTACACTAAATATAAATATTCATATATACTTTTCAATATCATTTATATGTTGAATAACTACCTTTGGTACATTTGCAGCATAACTTGGGGTAGACAATAATATAAAAACTGTTTTATATTTGTTCTTTAGTCACACAATTAATCAGCTAAGTCAGCAATATTTCTTGAATAATTCATCTTTTTCTCTGTGAAAGAATGCCTTTGAATACATGGATTGTATATCTCTGAAAGATGTTTAAATATCCCTTCAAGTGTAATCAATAAACAATCTAATTTATTGATTGATCCATCTAGTCTCATTTATTGTTTATGCATATTCATGAACAATTTAACAGACAAGGGACAAAGTTAGAATTTTTCTCAATTTTATTATTATTATATATTTAAGCAAGACTCTTCTCTCTGTTAGGCACTCAGTTACCTCGTTACAATAGCATGTTTTTTATATAATTTTAGACCTATTTTGTTTCTGTCCATATAAAAATCATAAGGTACAGATTGTGCCTGCTCTTAGCAATACCTTTCACACTACTTAACAAATTATGTATTTGATTTATACAATAAGTCACTGATTGTGTTAGCTGTGTTAGGTTCATATCCAAGATCCCCCATCATCATCTCAAGGCTTTTACTATGACATTTTTTTCTCTAACAGTGTTCCATTAGAATCTCTTCTGCTGTGCATCTTGATACTAGGGTGGGCCCATAGATCTCTTGAGCCAAAGTTGAGTAAACTAAGAAATCATAGACAAACTCAGCTCGAGAACTACTTCTCTATACATTGACTTACACATTGTATGTATGCCTGGATGAGTAACTAGTATTACAGGAGAACTGAATACAGCAAATGAAAAATCAACACATGTGGAGAAGAGATAATGCTCACTGAATTAAATACAAAAATGTTAGAAATTGTTTTACCAAATGTTGAGGTCAACACTTGTTTAGTGTAGACATATCTGTAGTTATAATTGTTTTACATTGGAATGTGATTTCATGTAAAATATTCTTTGCTTTTATTGTTAAATCAATGCATGAAAATTAATGTAAAAATGAACAAATCTATTCTTTAGGCAAATTATATCATAATATATGAGCTAGAGAGCCTATCTACTAATAAGATTGTGCAATAAACATCAACACAACATTTCTAAGAAAGTACTCATGGCTAGGCTGTATATAGCATTCATCAGATAAGAATGAGCAAGAAAAAGAAAAGAGGCCTTAGGCAAGGGTAGTAGAATACACGCGATATGAGAGAGTACTGTGGATGGAAATGTTTAAGCAAGGCTAGGGCAAGGGAAAGAGGTAGAAGAGAAGAAAGAGGAAATGGTTAATCAAAACTGACAATGTTTGAAAACCTTAAGAAACTTACTACTTTGTAAACATATACACACATTTAAAGGAGTTAAATGTAAATATGGGTGGGTAATGTGACTCCCGAGAGCTGAAATGGGTTGTTAAATAAAAGTCACAGTGCCAAGCTTAGAATATCCCCTTAGGAGTATTGATTACAAATGTTCTATAGCCCCTCTTCCCCCAAAGAATACAGGGTATTACCATGACTGTAGGTTACCCACCATAACTAGAAAGAAAGACAACTATTGCTGAAGATACCACACTATTTAGTTACTGATTATAGAGGAATCTTTTTCCTTGATAGCTTCCATGGTGGTGGAAGGAGGAGAAAACTCATCAACCATCTTACTCTGTGATAGACACTGCATACTACAATATTGACTTTCCAGGCAAGATGTGCCCCACTGGTGCATAATGAAATTAATGCAATGTGGTTACGCAACCACTTGCTGATTATATTTACTCCATGGGTGGGAATTCATTTCTGGTAGTATAAACTAGCACAGTACAAGTGGTTGGAAAGGTTATAGGGCCCAGGGAGGACTTATTACAATTATTTTGCCAAATGGGCATGCTGCCATATTGTCTTCTAAACACTTCTGCTTTTATCTAGAGATCAGTGCTGCTCTCAGCTTTGGTCAGGTAAGTTTATGTTTGCACTGTGCAATGGTTAATGCAGAGATTCATAACTGATCAAAGGGCTTAGAATAAGTGACTGGTAATTGCTCAGTACTAAGTAGAACAGCTGTATTCCTGCCGCTTCCACACCACCAGGGCTCCGTGTACATCATGGAAGGGGACAGAAGGAATTCAGGAGCCAGAGGATGTGGAAAGTGTTGCAAAAGACATGTGCTCTTCAGACATGACATGGCTGCTGTATTCATAAACTCACAGTAGCTAAGATAACCTGCACAAGACCTGTATAGGAGCAAGCCTTTCAGATTTCAGCATGAGTGTGGGTGGGGATATAAAATCTCACCCCTAGCTGAGGAACATACAGCATTAACAGCTGCTAGGAAAGGGAGAATCATTTTTTTTTCTCACGGGTATAGTAACATATAAGCTTCTCATGACCTAGCAAATTATACCATGTACATACATGTGCAAACAAGCTTAATTTAACTCAGTGGATATTTTTTAAGACATGAAGATAGGAAAAAAATACATTTGGAAGAAAAAGAGTTCTAGGAAAAGTTGGAATACTTTACCTATTATATAAAATTTCATATACATTATATAACATACATATTATATATATAATATACATATTATATATATTGTGTGAGTGTGTTTATATATGAATATATGTAAAATTTTTCAAAGAAAATGAAAACTATCTTTAAAAAGAAAAGAAAGGAAGAAAGAGACGTTATTTCTCCACTGAGGACTCTTATTCTCTTTAGTTAAGAAACATGAAATGTAAACTGAAGTGTGACAGATATAAATACAAAAAGTGATCACCATGAGGAATGATATCCTATAGAAGTGACATTAAACTGAGACTGAAAAAATGAGGGAAGCTCAAGTGGGAAGACACATATGAAATAGAACAGTCAACATACAGGAACTTGTAAATGCAAACAGCAAGGAAAGGCTTGTGTGTCCAGAAACTGGTGAAACTCTGTGAAGCTATGGAGATAACACTTTCATGTGAAGCTATGGAATTAACACTTTCATGTGAAGCTATGGAGTTAACACTTTCATGTGAAGCTATGGAGTTAACACTTTCATGAGAAGCTATGGAGTTAACACTTTCATGTGAAGCTATGGAGTTAACACTTTCATGTGAAGCTATGGAGTTAACACTTTCATGTGAAGGTATGGAATTAACACTTTCATTGTAAAAGGAGGTCAGGTAGAAAGATGGTGAAAGGGGGTTTCCCAAAAACTGGCAGAGGGTTGAGCTTACTTGACTACTGACATGAAGAAGGCAATGAAAACACAAGAGTAAAACTGAGGTGAGAGTGACATGCAGTCTTTAGGGAAGTGAAGGGGAGATAAAGCCAACAACACCAGGCTATGAGACTGACTTCCTCTAATGTAAAAGAACATGGAGAGCACTGAATTTGCAGACCACACACGTTTTAAATTCATGCTACAATGATGGAAGAATTATCACGTCTGGTGGTTTGTATTCTTACTGAGTAGATTGACGGAAAGGAAGGCGTGGGAGAGTTGTTTGGAAGAATGAGACGTTTTTGAAATTGTCACTGAGGACAATGGAAGAAACAGCTGACATTTCATTAATAAAACCAAGTCTCTTATGTATAAACTTAGATTATACAAATTATCTTGAATGTTGTACATGAAGTCACTTGAGAAATTAGAGAGGAAGGAAGCTAAGGACAAAGAAAATCAGTGAATCCCGATTCAAATAAGACTTCAGTTAAAACAATTAGTCAAATAAAACTGAATATTTTGAGAATGCTAGTTTGATTCCATGACAGACTTCAAATTGTCAGTTAAAGAGACTAGGCCTAAAAACTGGAGCAAATCCAGGCAAGCCCAGGTAATGGAATGTCCCAGCCACCTGGCCTGAAGCAAGGACAATGGCTCAGCAGCAGTTTCCAGACTTCCTCAGCTACTCTTTCAGTAACAGTTCCCAGCAGTAAACTGCCCCAGCAAGTTTCCAGACCCCACACTCTATGGAATGCCCATAGAGATAGATCCAACAGATTAACATAGAGGTCATCTACCCATGGATTCTCTAATGTGCTTTAAATCAGGCCTGCAAGCTCACTTGGTTTTGTCTCCATGTTGGTAATGGGGAGACCCCAGCACACTGGACTTTTGCAGAAGAAATACTCTTTGCATTTACATACTATTTGAGTCTGGGGTGTTATTCTTTAGTGAATCATGGACACTTACAATTTAACCTTCCAATGCAAGAAACAAATTAAACCTTCTCAGAAAAATGGGGATTTCTTGACTTCTATTCAGTACTTAAAGCTCATAGTTTCACACTAGTTTCCTGTCAGTCATCTACTTTCATTCCTAGCCAAAAGAAAAACAAAATCAAAAACAACAAAAGCCACTTGAGGCTTCAGAGAACTAAGATTTCATTGGCAATTCCTTGGCTACATCTTGTTTCAGCTTTGCTCTGATTGCAACATCTTTGAAGCCACCCCCCACCCCACCCCCACCCCCCACCCCCCCACCCCCCCCCCCGCCCTCTTAAAATGCTTTCATTGACTCTTGGGACAACTGCTGTTTCTTTTTTAATTCCCTTCTTGCTCCATCACGTTGATGTATTTCACTGTTGTCATTTGGGAATTCTTCTTTTTCCCCATACAATTTCAAGTGTTTGTGTTATACATTCTGTATTTCATTTTAGATCCTTCCCAAATATACAACTCAAAAAGTAAGCTTGTCTGGTCCTCCAGATCTTTGTCTCTTAATGGCCCATCTAGATGACCTGCTGAGGCTATGCTTAGAAAATGTCCAAGCCCTCTTCTTTTCATTTGACTTTGCTAATTTGTGTTGTCAAATTTCTTCTAATTCCTTACGTTGTAATTTTTACCGTCATATCAATGACCCAACTTCAACTGATCCTTTGCTTTTTATAGCATGTCTGATCATATATTATTTCTGCAGCCTCTCAAAAGCAATTGGTTTAATGATTGTAGCAGTATTTACAATCCTGTTTTTTCTTCCCTCAAAACTTTTTCCACTCTCTCTACATCATTCTCAGGTTCATCTTCCTAAGATACAGGTATGATTCCTTTTTCATGTTTAAGATTCTTTCATGTGTGGGGGACAAAAATGGGGTTTTGACTGCGTGGACCCCAGCCACCACAAATGGGCGTTGGACTGTGAGGAGCCTTGGGATCTGCTCCGGAGGAGAGGAAGGCGCAGTCTGGGGTTCCCATGGAACTGCCAGAGTCATGCTCCAACTCTCGGGCACCACAAACACTGCTGGGTACAGAGGAAGAGCGGGTTCTGTAGTCCTCAGGAAGCCAGGGACAACAGGTTCTCGCTCTCGGACTTCCCAGACTGCTGTATGTCCAGCAGAAGAGCTGAGAACAGGTGGGGACTCTGGCCCAGGGGTCCAAAGGGAAAGGGCAGAGAAGAAAGAGTTCTGGCAGGTTACCGCAGCAACAGGAGTGCTTGGCTTGCTCAGGCAGGTAGCTTGGGTTGGGTTGGCTGGGTTGTTAGGGGAAGACCTCCTTTGCTCCAGCACAGCAGATCCCAATGAGAAGAGGCAGTACATGGTTGTAAGGCATTTGTTGCAGAAAGGCAGAGAGAGGGAGAAAATAGGGAAGTAGAAGCTGCCATGGCCACGTGGAGAGAGGGGAGAAGGGAAGGTGGAGAGAGGGAGAGCAAGGGAGCAGTAGTAAGAGCAAGACAATAAGAGGTAAGAGAATAAGAGAGGGAGGAAGGGGCAAGCAGCTCCTTTTATAGTGGGCTGGGCCATCCTGACTGTTGCCAGGTTACTGAGGGGGAAGAGCATACTTGGCTGTTGCCAGGTTAACTGTGGGGGTGGAGTTCAGACAGAATACCAGGAGCTTGGGGCATTGCCTAGGTGACTGATGGCCACACACCTCTCTGCAGGGGGAGTGGGGAGAGGGCGGGCTGTGGAAGGCCATAGCTACAACAGGAGCCAGGGCCCCAGGAGGCATAGCCAAACACCTTCTGACTCTTAGGGTCACCAGTTCCAGGCCTGTTCTCAACTCGGGACCAGGCTGTCTGTGCACAACTCATTGCTCCACACATGTGTAAGAGCTGTCAATAAGTTCTTCATAAGTGCCTGGCTGATTGCAAGTATTATACACCCTTTTACTGTGTATCCTTCTCTCATTGTTGTAATCTGTGACAGAGTACTGTTCCTGCTTTATAACACAGTGCTGAAGGACACAGTCATTAGCCACTGGTATAGCCATGACTCATAGAGAGTGCTTCTCACCATTGTCTTCCCAGCAAGACAGGCAAGGGCAGACTCTGGCTTCACACACCAAATGTCCTCAAGATTTATCCCAAGAATCTATCTATACCATTTTGCCTTCTCTATACTACAGCAAGTTAGAATGAGAGTTACTACATTTTTGAAAACAATTATAAGCAGTAGAAAGTTTTGGAGATGCTAATGCTACAAAGAACATGGCCTTAGTTTGCCAAGGGCTGTGTGACTTTTATGGTCGTTGCAGCATCTAATTAAAGAAGTTGTAATGACTTGAAAACAGACTTTATTATTTAATAATTTTTAAAGTTTGTTTATGTGCGTAGGTATTTTTGCCTGTATGTGTATACAACACTTCCATGCATGGTGCCCGTGGAAGCCAGAAAGGGTATCAGATTCCTTTAGACTGCACTTGCAGATGGGTGTAAGCTACCTTGTAAGTGCCAAGAATCAAACCTAGTAAGAACAACCAGCACTCTTAACTGCTGAGTCATCTTTCTAGCCCCAAGATGACATTCTTTTAATAAACTATCTCTAATTTATTTGGGGGGGGGGAAGAATGAAGAAAATATTTCAAAATATGTTGTAAATAACTTTCTGATCTAACTCATGTAAAGACATATGTTTGCTATTTACAACTTGTTGAGGGTTTCGGCTTCCCAGTTAGCACAACTTTATGTTTTATGTTTCTGAATAACTCTGTGATTCCTTTGAATTCCGTGCATTAGGAACATTATAGAAGTACAAGGGAAGGGGGTCTTCACAATCACTCAGAAAAATAAATATAACTATGCATGTATGTTTGCAAAGCTTTGTACACTATTTTAAATGTTTAAATTTACAAAACCCCTGTACTATGGATGAATAGAGTAGTGTTATTGCATTCTTCACATTGCTGTTGTTCTGAGAAGTGTAGTGGAACATTTTACCAGTTTACATGAGTAGATTCACACTCTCTGGAAAATCTTCAGAATTGGAGGAAAAGAGATCATAGGCCTCACTGTGACTAGTATCACTTACCAGGAAATAATATTTACTTGTAAGGACTTTTTTTTATGTATAGTAAAGGCAGGTTTATTGGGAAGCTGTTCCCCAGTGAGTTCACTGGCCCCAAAGAAGGAGGCCAGGGAAGTTCCCATGAAGAGAAAGGGGTGGCAGGAGGGGGAAGAGAAAGGATGCAGAGAGAGAAAAGAAGAGCAGACTTTCTTTGAATGCAAAGAAACCTACTATTCACAAATAAATGCTAGCTAGTATGTTTGCAAAGGTGCATACTTTGTTGAAGTGTTCTAAAATGGTGAGTTTCAACTCATTTCCCTCTCTTCCTTCCACCTATTTATTAATAACCCTATTTGCTCCCCTGAAAATACAGCTACCCACAAATATTCACACAATGCTTCCATATAATGTTTTTTAAACCAAGTATAAGTTACATATACACAAAGACTGGGAAGGCGAACTCCTTCATGCTAGCCAGGAATTGCTGTTGGGGGGGGGGCGGGGGGAAGATACTGTCAGCTTCGGTTTACTCATTTTCCCTTGAATGGCTCTTGATTTCTCTGCAGAAGGCTTCAGGATCATCGTTAGATCTGACCACTGCACTCAACAGTGAAAAGACTTGCTTGTCAGACATGCTGCAAAGCATAGGGTTGTGGTTGGACAATACAAATGAGGTCCTCAGGTTTAATCACTTAGTGAGAACCTGAAAATTACCACACCAAATAAGATGATACCCCCGTTTGCACCTTCAACCATTTCTATGCCATTGAGGGTTTGCCCTTTTCCCCTGGCATCTGGGTAATTAAGGAATTAAGTGTTTAGGGGTAGCTTCTGGATGAATTTAGATATGGAAGCTAAAATATAAATAGCTCTCTCGACCTTATACACCTGCTTAAGGGAATTTGTAGCAAACACCTTCACAAATGACAAAGTGACTGCAGGTCTCCCACAGCTGCTTCAGAGCCTCTTTGATGTGTTTCCTTCTTTGCCTTTGCCGAAGAAGGAAGGCTGACATTTATTCTTTATTTTTAATTCTATTGCTAATTCCACAGGGTGCAGTGAGGAGCAACACATCCAGATTTTTAAAAAGACAAAGACCAAAACAACCAGTGAGGACTCCTTTCTCATTTGGGATCTCTGGAAAGTGCCCACAGTTGGGAGCATTATTCATCAGCTATTGATTCCACACCCGTGGATTCTGTGCAAAAGACAGATTTATATGACAATCAGAGTTTCAAGGCTAATCATAATGCCTTCCCTGTGTTTGACAGTTTCTGATCAGCTTCTATGTTGTCAGTGTGTCTGCTGCCATTTTTAATAAGCTTGAGAGTTGGTGGATTAACTGAAAGTTAAACACTATAATTAGAATACCTGTTTGTATGCAGAGATGATGCATTATATATTAAAACATGCCTTATTCATACCAAAAACTTCCACCCTTGCTTCTATTGTATTTGATCATTCTTCCTTGCATCTTTTAGCTCTCAGCCCTTGTGAACAAGAGCCATTGAAAGACGGAAGGTTAACATTGAATACAAATGAAAATTTTAAGTGAAGTCTAGGTTTTCACTTTTGTAAGAAACTGTACTTAGCTGTTTATTTTTGTAGTGATTCATAATCAACAATTACAGAATCTAAAACCTTTGACAGAGGATGTTAGAACTCTGGACACAACAAAGCAAAAATGTACCTCCCATGAATGAGTTGATGTCAGGTTTTATTGTGCTCTCAAATTATAAAGCAAAACCCTTAGGAAGAAACTATGTTATCATCTATACTACTCTGTCTCATACTGGAGAGTTACGAAGAATAATGCCTGAATTTAGCTTGTGTTTTCCTTCAGGATCAAGAAATATAAACCAAACTTTTAGAAAACCCAGTACTTCCTAATTAGCCTGCAAAAATGTAAGATATGTCAAAATATTTTATGTATGTGAGTAGCAATCAACAAGATAAAAATGACACACTGAGATGTATCTATGACTAAACCAATTAGAAGTACCATCTATGAAGAATCCTTTTCTCCTCCTAGAAGTACACACACCATTCCCTATTCTCCATTCCAAGCCAAAAGGTCAGCGAGCTATCACGAATTATTAATGAGTTAGGTTTCATTCTAGGAGGTATTTTTCTATTCATCTTTAGTTCATCATTTTGTGTTCAGGCTTACTGTATTTATCAAATAAAATGTAGACTGTGTAAAATAGAATACTTAGAATCTGGGACCCATAGTTATAGTGGAGTAACTATCATTCTCTACCAACTGACAGCTGATTGAATTAGTTCCTCAGTTCACGCACATATTACTTTTAAAACTACAGGCTACTGGAAGAGAAACCTGAACACCAAGCCAGCCACAAGATCCCTAACCTACACTCAATCTCTCCTGCCTGCAAGATGTTCTCAGCAATAGGGGCACAGAACTTGTGGGAGTGACCAACCAATATCTGGTTTAACTTGAAGCCCACACCAGGAGAGGGGCCCAAGTCATACATTGCCTGGATGGCCAGGAAACAGATACCTGATAGTCAAATGGCTTAAAATGGAGCCAAACATGACTAGCCAAACAACCAAAAAAAATGAATAAATAAACCCTCATGATATTCTGCTAGACTCATAGATTAGTGCCTTGCCCAGTTATCATCAGAGACGTTTCCTCTAGCAGCAGGTGAGAGTGGGTACAAAGACCCACACCAGACATTATGCAGAGAGAAATTCTAAATTGAAGGTCTCTCTGGGGCCCCTCTCTTGTCGGAATCCATTCTTTCCAAATGTAAATCCCAGGAATTGACTTATGTTCTCAAGCTTATTGGTAGGTGCCTTTACCTACTGAGTTATTTGGCCAGCTCAAAGCAGAATTGTGCATGAAGTGACTCAGCCATCAAGCCAATTTTCTTAAACATGGTTAACACAATTTTACTGTTTTTACAAAACAGTACAAGTTCCTACCTAGTCCAAACTTTGCTATTTGCATGTTGCGAAGAGTGTGTCCACAGATAACTGTAACTCAATCAATGTGCTATGATCCACGACTTGAGAGATGGACAAGTTTACATATCATGAGGATTAGGTTTAAGTCATCAAGAATAGTTCCATTCTTTTTGCCAAAGTTCGTCTCACATTTTTATAAATCATTTTTATGAAACAACCACTATTTGCTTTCTTGGCCCTTTCTTGATATATAATAATAACTTGTTTGCTGTTTATCATCAGCTATATGAAAACTTTGTTTTAGTATCTATAGCAAAACCTCATCTGACGAAGAGGCATCATTTATTTTCAGGCAGCTGAATATCAAGAAGATGAGAGATGAATAATGATAGGGTAATATAAATAGAAGTATAAAAAATGTAGGTCATATTTGGCCACAATTATTAAGGTTTCTCAAAGAGAGAGCATATTATTTGAGTTTTAGAAGATAAAAATAGAAACAAAAGAATGCAATAAGACTTCTAATAGTTAGATGAGTATCTAACTATTAGAACAAAATTAAAAGCAACAATTAAAGATATGTTACTGGATAATTGAAAGACAG
This sequence comes from Mus musculus, assembly GCF_000001635.26. NCBI lineage: Eukaryota > Metazoa > Chordata > Mammalia > Rodentia > Muridae > Mus > Mus musculus. The sequence goes on from NC_000069.6 coordinate 109,982,752, forward strand.
GTAAAAGTCAGTATCTCACATAATGGCATGGCTTAGTCAGCAGGAGGTAGTTTTGAGATGGTATCTGGTTTTGCTCTAAGAGGACATTAGAGAGCCTTCAATAGAGGTATGAGAAATTATGCAGAAAATGAAAGAACCAAATTGTCACATTTTAGGAATTGAATAAACTGAGAGTGAGTAACAAAATTTGTGGGTCTTAGCTGCTAAAATGGTCTAGTCCAGACAAGGATAACTCATGAAAACTGCAGTATAACAAGAATTTTACATGTTCATTCCAAGACAGCACTGTATACAGAAAAATAATATTGATGTATTGGGGTTATCTCACTAACACGAGCCAGGTTTATTGGTGGGCATTGTCTCAAGGCTTGGACAGAGTGATGCCTATCTATAGGTAAAGCCCAGAACAGCTATAACAGCATTCCAAGAAATCCTAACACCAGCCCACAATGAAGAGCAAAACGCTCTTAAGAGAGAACAGAACTCTAATGGGTGTGGAAGGCTGTAGAGATTCTAGCTAAGCTCTTAATGGAATATCCTCTCTAGTGCAAAGGATATCTCTATGCAGGAGGAGTGAGTACGGTCTTATAGTCTGAAACAAAGAGGACCACAGCCCTGCTATATTGTCTATATGTTTGTGTTCCCAAAAATTATAATCTGAAAACAGCTTCCTATCTGATAGCTTTGGAATGTGGGGGCTTTGAGATATGAGGGAGGAGGCCTCAGAAACACAACCAAATCACTTAAAAGAAGAAGACCTAGGAAGAACTGTCTCCACTACCAACCTAGAAAGTTATAGTGAGAGAAAGAACCAACTGTGGTTCATTTTGGACATTTAAGAACTAGAAAGTGGCCCCTCAGCAGTTACCAAATCTGCTGGCAGGAAGATGTGGGATTTTCAGCCTCCGGAGGTGTGAAAATAGCTTTTGCTGTTTTCAAGATGTTTAGTTTTCAATATTTATTTGTTTTTCTGTTTTTGTTTTTGTTTTTTACAGTAGTCTTAAGACACTGAAGCAGATTTTATCTGAAAACTCATCTATTATATAAGGAAGTTGTTCTAACTGAGAATAAAGAACCAAGCTGTGACATGACTAATGGAATCTAGAGCTTGCTGGGACCAATGGCTAGCTGAGAAAAGACACTGGGCTAGGGTTACGATCTCATTCTGAGGCAGAATACTAAGGAAAGAAACCAAAGAACCTAGATTATCTACAAAAGGATGTGGACCAAGTGGTGTATAGGACACAGTGCAGGGTTAGGAGACAACACCTCAGAGGCATTGTATAAACATTGTGGTTTTCACTGAAAAAAACAAACTACTTAACAAACAAACAAGTGAAGATATCATTTCCAAATTTGGGGGAGTTGTTATGGCACAAAAATGTTAATATATTTATTTGTTACCCATTTTGATAGCAAAAATACACCTGTTTACAGCCTCCAGGATATTAATTGGATTCAGCTGGCATGAAGTCGGAGAATGAAGACTCTCAGGACTGGAGCTAGAATAGACAGGCGAGGGTTGGCAAGGAGGAGACATTTGAAACAGTTTTGGCTGTTGTTTCCTTGGCAACTGAGATTGTTTCTATTGAATAAACCAAGAGAGTTTCTGGATGTTTTTTCTTTTCTTTTGCTTTCTTTCTTTTTTTTTTTTTAAACCACATTAAAAAAATAGAAAAACAAACAAACAAATAGTTCTTCATGGGAAACCAATCAAATGTATTTTGATACTTTAATAAAAAAAAGACCCACGAGCAACCATCCTGTGTTTTTAAATGATGGTTTAGAATTTAATTCCAGAATTACATGTGTCTTACTCAACTAACATTTTATCCAGCTGTTTCTCTGACATTTCTCATGCCGAGTGATGCCTTCCAGTGTTCTCAATGCTTTAGCGGCTGTACTGATCCCCACACCCCTACCTATCTACAGTGTGGTATGTAACTGTTGTCAAAATGTTAATTAATTCACCATTTCTTTTATTGTGAGAGTTTCACCAGGAAAAAAAAATGTCAGCCAACAACTGAGTGTGCTTAGTAGCTTATCCTGGTTTGCAAGTTTCTTTTCTTGTACATGGAACAGCTCAAAAAATACAGAATGTACAGATCACATTTTAGGCAAAAGCGAGTTTTACATACCCTTTGAACAGGTACAGATGTCAAAAGTGATATGAGGTATGTAGCTGGGGAAAAGAAGGTGAAGCAGCTATGGAATTTAAGATTGCCTCATTACCACACCATCCTATATTAGCAACCTGAAAATTCTACAGCTCTCAAATGAACTGTCTCAAATTCTTGATTTGAAGATTCTTGATTCTTGATTCTCGATTCTCCATCAAGATTTATGGAGGTTAGACAAGAGCCAATAAACAGATTTTTCTTTTGTTTGAGAAAGTTTTAGTCATGCATGCACAGGTATAGGCTACTTAGCATATGAAAATATATGCATAATACTTTAGTCATTATAAATTTCAAAGTCACCAAATGGGCTCATGAGACAAGGAGGCAGGCTGAGGGTAATCATTCATTTCTAAATGCTGCTACGGGTCCTAAAACAATGGTACTTTATTCATCTATCATTTATGGTAAAAAAAAAAATACTTTAGCACTATACCACATTCCTAAACCGGAGAGGATTATATATATATATATATATATATATATATATATATATATATATATTATATGGAACTATAGTTCTACAGTTGTATGAAACTACAAAATGGCAAAGATAACAACATGGGTCCACTGGTTGGGTAAAAGATTGTAGCACTCTTCAAGAAGACAATAGAAGGAAATTATAAAAGATAAGAGGAAAAGAAGAATGTCAAGGGGGTTAAGGAGGTGAGAGTTTTGGAAGCACAATTGCTCCAAGCTAGGGCTAGAGGGTTAGATGAGAGTAAAGATGAGAATTGGGGCTTGAAATTGGAAACAAAGTAAAGGCTTCATAAAGAATAACTGGAGTCTCTTATACTGCAAAGGTCCCTGGCATTAGTCCATGATAACTATTTATTTATTTATTTATTTATTTATTTATTTATTTATTTATTTATATTTTTCAAGACAGGGTTTCTCTGTGTAGCCCTGGCTGTCCTGGAACTCACTCTGTAGACCTGACTGGCCTTGAACTCACAGAGATTGGTCTGCCTCTGCCTCCCTAGTACTGAGATTAAAGGTATGTGCCACCACTGCCTAGATCCTAATCACATTTTAAAAATAATATAATAAATAAACAAAATAAGAAGATTCCTTTTAATTAAATAAGCCATCTAGGGATACCCTAGTGTTCTGAGTTTTAAGACTCAAGTGAGACTCCCTTCTTTGGCATTTATGGTCCTGAGGACTGCAGATTGCAGTTCCCAGTCGGGAATGTATGTCCCATAACAGAGAGAGCTCCAAGTCAGACTTTGTAAGAACTGTTTAGGGTTTTATACTCACCAAGTAGCCAAAGGAAACTGTGCTAACTTCCCAAATCTTGGTCCTTATATAAGAATGAGCAACCCCAAATCAGGAAACATTAGAGAAAAATAATTAGAGAATTCAAGACAACAAAAAGAAAACTGACCTTTAAGGGAACAGAAATAATTCAAGGAGCAGAGAATAGGATAAAAATTGTAGTTAATGCATCCATAGAGGAAAAAAAAAAAGATACAGAGGGGGGACGGGGTCAGAATGAAGCATTAATACAGAGATCAGATTAGGACATACAGAATAAATATAGTAGTTTTTTTGAGGAAAAGAACAGAGAATATGAAGAATAAGACATGATTAAAAATTTTTTATATATAAAGAATGAAACTAATTTTTAGTTTGAAAGACCCTATAGAAAAAAATGTGGTTTTCGTTTTGTTGTGTGTTTGTTTGTTTGTTTTCCCAAGATAGCACTCATCTTCAGCAAGTTTAGGGAGACATTGTAGACCATAATCAAGTTTTCTGAGAGACACTCTTTAAGTGGTATGTGAAGCTCCCTCCATAAAGCCTCACCAATGTGACTATATAAACATAAGCTGAGCAAGGATAACAACAAAAAACATGCGAAGTAGATACGGAAAAGACCATGATGCCTCATCCCCACACAAAGAACTACAGGCAACTAAGGAACGCTGAGAGGAAGAAATAGTCTCCCCCACCCCCCCACCCCCCCACCCCTGCTCCTCCCTCCCAGGATTGGTTACCCAATAGTAAATGGTCAGCCCTAAAACACACATACAAGTAATATTATAGAGATTGAGAAGGTTACATTTATGAGTGTAGAAACAACGAATGAAAAAGTGACCATGTTTGAACAGATCAAGGAAGTTGAGGGAGGGGCAAGAGCAGTGGTCCTCAACCTTCAACCACTGTGGCCCTTCAATGTGTTTCTTCACACTGTGGTGACACCCAGCCATACAACTATTTTGTTACTACTTCATAACTGGTTCTGTTATGAATTGTAGCTGCTTCTGTTATGAATTGTAGTGTAAGTATGGATGTATAGAAGATCTGATATAGGATCCTCAGGAAAAGATGGTGGAGTCCAAAAGGGTCGCGACCCACAGGTTGAGAACATCTGTTTTAGCAGGAGCCCATGGAAGTGTAAGTTATGTAAATAGAGTATAATCTTAAAAAGAAAAAAGAAAAGGAAAACAGTGTTTTAATCACTGCTTATCTTTAGCAAGTCTAAGGAAACAAAGACTATAATCCAAAAATGTAAGCAAAAAATTTATATATGTATTTATATGAATACACACACACACATACACAAACACAGAGACATGAGCACATGTCTTTTGAGGAAGAGGGATTCAGAAAGCAACTCTTTACCAGCAATTAGAAGTCAACAGTCAATACACCAGTGCTCTAAAGTACCACAATACTATTTTTTTTAATTAGGTATTTTCCTCATTTACATTTTCAATGCTATCCCAAAGGTCCCCCATACCCACCCCCCCCTATCCCCTACCCACCCACTCCCCCTTTTTAGCCCTGGCGTTCCCCTGTACTGGGGCATATAAAGTTTGCAAGTCCAATGGGCCTCTCTTTGCAGTGATGGCCGACTAGGCCATCTTTTGATACATATGCAGCTAAAGACAAGAGCTCCTGGGTACTGGTTAGTTCATATTGTTGTTCCACCTATAGGGTTGCAGTTCCCTTTAGCTCCTTGGGTAATTTTTCTAGCTCCTCCATTAGGGGCCTTGTGACCCATCCAATAGTTGACTGTGATCATCCACTTCTGTGTTTGCTAGGCCCTGGCATAGTCTCACAAGAGAGAGCTATATCTGGGTCCTTTCAGCAAAATCTTGCTAGTGTATGCAATGGTGTCAGCATTTGGAAGCTGATTATGGGATGGATCCCTGCATATGGCAATCACTAGATGGTCCATCCTTTCATCACAGCTCCAAATTTTGTCTCTGTAACTCCTTCTATGGGTGTTTTGTTCCCATTTCTAAGAAAGGGTAAAGTGTCCACACTTTGGTCTTCATTCTTCTTGAATTTCATGCATTTGGCAAGTTGTATCATATCTTGGGTATCCTAAGTTTCTAGGCTAATATCCACTTATCAGTGAGTACATATTGTGTGAGTTCCTTTGTGATTGGGTTACTTCACTCAGGATGATACCCTCCAGGTCCATCCATTTGCCTAGGAATTTCATAAATTCATTTTTTTTAATAGCTGAGTAGTATTCCATTGTGTAAATGTACCACATTTTCTGTATCCATTCCTCTGTTGAGGGGCATCTGGGTTCTTTCCAGCTTCTGGCTATTATAAACAAGGCTGCTATGAACATAGTGGAGCATGTGTTCTTCTTACCAGTTGGGACATCTTCTGGATATATGCCCAGGAGAGGTATTGCAGGATCCTCCGGTAGTACTATGTCTAATTGTCTGAGGAACCGCCAGACTGATTTCAGGAGTGGTTGTACAAGCTTGCAATCCCACCAACAATGGAGGAGTGTTCCCCTTTCTCCACATCCTCGCCAGCATCTGCTGTCACCTGAGTTTTTGATCTTTGCCATTCTGACTGGAGTGAAGTGGAATCTCAGTGTTGTTTTGATTTGCATTTCCCTGATGATTAAGGATGTTGAACATTTTTTCAGGTGCTTCTCTGCCATTCGGTATTCCTCAGGGGAGAATTCTTTGTTCAGCTCTGAGCCCCATTTTTTAATGGGGTTATTTGATTTTCTGGAGTCCACCTTCTTGAGTTCTTTATATATATTAGATATTAGTCCCCTATCTGATTTGGGATAGGTAAAGATCCTTTCCCAATCTGTTGGTGGCCTCTTTGTCTTATTGACGGTGTCTTTTGCTTTGCAGAAGCTTTGCAATTTTATGAGGTCCCATTTATCGATTCTCGATCTTACAGTACAAGCCATTGCTGTTCTATTCAGGAATTTTTCCCCTGTACCCATATCTTCGAGGCTTTTCCCTACTTTCTTCTCTATAAGTTTCAGTGTCTCTGGTTTTATGTGGAGTTCCTTAATCCACTTAGATTTGACCTTAGTACAAGGAGATAGAAATGGATCAATTCGCATTCTTCTACATGACAACCGCCAGTTGTGCCAGCACCATTTGTTGAAAATGCTGTCTTTTTTTCACTGGATGGTTTTAGCTCCCTTGTCAAAGATCAAGTGACCATAGGTGTGTGGGTTCATATCTGGGTCTTCAATTCTGTTCCATTGGTCTACTTGTCTGTCACTATACCAGTACCATGCAGTTTTTATCACAATTGCTCTGTAGTACAGTTTTAGATCCGGCATGGTGATTCCACCAGAGGTTTTTTTATCCTTGAGAAGAGTTTTTGCTATCCTAGGGTTTTTGTTATTCCAGATGAATCTGCCGATTGCCCTTTCTAATTCGTTGAAGAATTGAGTTGGAATTTTGATGGGGATTGCATTGAATCTGTAGATTGCTTTTGGCAAGATAGCCATTTTTACAATGTTGATCCTGCCAATCCATGAGCATGGGAGATCTTTCCATCTTCTGAGATCTTCTTTAATTTCTTTCTTTAGAGACTTGAAGTTCTTATCATACAGATCTTTCACTTCCTTAGAGTCACGCCAAGGTATTTTATATTATTTGTGACTATTGAGAAGGGTGTTGTTTCCCTAATTTCTTTCTCAGTCTGTTTATCCTTTGTGTACAGAAAGGCCATTGACTTGTTTGAGTTAATTTTATGTCCAGCTACTTCACTGAAGCTGTTTATCAGGCTTAGGAGTTCTCTGGTGGAATTTTTAGGGTCACGTATATATACTATCATATCATCTGCAAAAAGTGATATTTTGACTTCTTCCTTTCCAATTTGTATCCCCTTGATCTCCTTTTGTTGTCTAATTGCTCTGGCTAGGACTTCAAGTACAATGTTGAATAGGTAGGGCGAGAGTGGACAGCCTTGTCTAGTCCCTGATTTTAGTGGGATTCCTTCCAGTTTCTCACCATTTACTTTGATGTTGGCTATTGGTTTGCTGTAGATTGCTTTTATCATGTTTAGGTATGGGCCTTGAATTCCTGATCTTTCCAAGACTTTTATCATGAATGGGTGTTCGATTTTGTCAAATGCTTTCTCAGCATGTAAGGAGATGATCATGTGGGTTTTTTGTCTTTAGGTTTGTTTATATACTGGATTACATTGATGGATTTCCATATATTAAACCATCCCTGCATCCCTGGGATGAAACCTACTTGGTCAGGATGGATGATTGTTTTGATGTGTTCTTGGATTCGGTTAGCAAGAACTTTATTGAGGATTTTTGCATCGATATTCATAAGGGAAATTGGTCTGAAGTTCTCTATCTTTGTTGGGTCTTTTTGTGGTTTAGGTATCAGAGTAATTGTGGCTTCATAGAATGAGTTGGGTAGAGTACCTTCCGTTTCTATTTTGTGGAATAGTTTGTGAAGAACTGGATTTAGGTCTTCTTTGAAGGTCTGATAGAACTCTGCACTAAATCCATCTGGTCCTGGGCTTTTTTTGGCTGGGAGACTATTAATAACTGCTTCTATTTCTTTAGGTGATATGGGACTGTTTAGATGGTCAACTTGATCCTGATTCAACTTTGGTACCTGGTATCTGTCCAGAAATTTCGTCCAGGTTTTCCAGTTTTGTTGAGTATAGCCTTTTGTAGAAGGATCTGATGGTGTTTTGGATTTCTTCAGGATCTGTTGTTATGTCTCCCTTTTCATTTCTGATTTTGTTAATTAGGATTTTGTCCCTGTGCCCTCTAGTGAGTCTAGGTAAGGGTTTATCTATCTTGTTGATTTTCTCAAAGAACCAACTCCTCGTTTGGTTAATTCTTTGAATAATTCTTCTTGTTTCCACTTGGTTGATTTCACCCCTGAGATTGATTATTTCCTGCCTTCTACTCCTCTTGGGTGAATTTGCTTCCTTTTCTTCTAGACCTTTTAGGTGTGTTGTCAAGCTGCTAATGTGTGCTCTCTCTAGTTTCTTTTTGGAGGCACTCAGAGCTATGAGTTTTCCTCTTAGGAATGCTTTCATTGTGTCACATAAGTTTGGGTATGTTGTGGCTTCATTTTCATTAAACTCCAAAAAGTCCTTAATTTCTTTCTTTATTCCTTTCTTGACCAAAGTATCATTGAGAAGAGTGTTGTTCAGTTTCCACGTGAATGTTGGCTTTCTATTATTTATTTTGTTATTGAAGATCAGCCTTAGTCCATGGTGATCTGATAGGATGCATGGGATAATTTCAATATTTTTGTATATGTGGAGGCTTGTTTTGTGACCAATTATGTGGTCAATTTTAGAGAATGTACCATGAGGTGCTGAGAAGAAGGTATATCCTTTTGTTTTAGGATAAAATGTTCTGTAGATATCTGTTAAGTCCATTTGTTTCATAACTTCTGTTAGTTTCACCGTGTCCCTGTTTAGTTTCTGTTTCCATGATCTGTCCATTGGTGAAAGTGGTGTGTTGATGTCTCCCACTATTATTGTGTGAGGTGCAATGTGTGCTTTGAGCTTTACTAAAGTTTCTTCAATGAATGTGGCTGCCCTTGTATTTGGAGCATAGATATTCAGAATTGAGAGTTCCTCTTGGAGGATTTTACCTTTGATGAGTATGAAGTCCCCCTCCTTGTCTTTTTTGATGACTTTGGGTTGAAAGTCAATCTTATCAGATATTAGGATGACTACTCCAGCTTGTTTCTTCATACCATTTGCTTGGAAAATTGTTTTCCAGCCTTTCATTCTGAGGTAGTGTCTATCTTTTTCTCTGAGATGAGTTTCCTGTAAGCAGCAAAATGTTGGGTCTTGTTTGTGTAGCCAGTTTGTTAGTCTATGTCTTTTTATTGGGGAGTTGAGACCATTGATATTAACAGATATTAAGGAAAAGTAATTGTTGTTCCTGTTATTTTTGTTGTTAAAGTTGGCATTCTGTTCTTGTGGCTGTCTTCTTTTAGTTTTGTTGAGGGATTATCTTCTTGTTTTTTCTAGGGCGTGGTTCCCGTCCTTGTATTGTTTTTTTTTTTTTTTTTTCTGTTATTATCCTTTGAAGGGCTGGGTTCGTGGAGAGATAATGGGTGAATTTAGTTTTGTCGTGGAATACTTTGGTTTCTCCATCTATGGTAATTGAGAGTTTGGCTGGGTATAGTATCCTGGGCTGGAATTCGTGTTCTCTTAGTGTCTGTATAACATCTGTCCAGGCTCTTCTGGCTTTCATAGTCTCTGGTGGAAAATCTGGTGTAATTCTGATAGGCTTGCCTTTATGTTACTTGACCTTTTTCCCTTACTGCTTTTAGTATTCTATCTTTATTTAGTGCATTTGATGTTCTGATTATTATGTGTCGGGAGGAATTTCTTTTCTGGTCCAGTCTATTTGGAGTTCTGTAGGCTTCTTGTATGTTCATGGGCATCTCTTTCTTTAGATTTGGGAAGTTTTCTTCAATAATTTTGTTGAAGATGTTTGCTGGTCCTTTGAGTTGAAAATCTTCATTCTCATCCACTCCTATTATCTGTAGGTTTGGTCTTCTCATTGTGTCCTGCATTTCCTGGATGTTTTGAGTTAGGATCTTTTTGCATTTTCCATTTTCTTTGATTGTTGTGCCAATGTTCTCTATGGAATCTTCTGCACCTGAGATTCTCTCTTCCATCTCTTGTATTCTGTTGCTGATGCTGGCATCTATGGTTCCAGATTTCTTTTCTAGGGTTTCTATCTCCAGCGTTGCCTCACTTTGGGTTTTCTTTATTGTGTCTACTTCCCTTTTTAGGTCTAGTATGGTTTTGTTCATTTCCATCACGTGTTTGGATGTGTTTTCCTGTTTTTCTATAAGGACTTCTACCTGTTTGGTTGTGTTTTCCTGTTTTTCTTTAAGGGCCTGTAACTCTTTAGCAGTGTTCTCCTGTATTTCTTTAAGTGAGTTATTAAATTCCTTCTTTATGTCCTCTACCATCATCATGAGATATGCTTTTAAATCCAGGTCTACCTTTTCAAATGTGTTAGGGTGCCCTGGACTGGGCGAAGTGGGTGTTCTGGGTTCTGATGATGGTGAGTGGTCCTGGTTTCTGTTAGTAGGATTCTTACGTTTACCTTTTGCCATCTGGCAATCTCTGGAGTTAGTTGTTATAGTTGTCTTTGTTTAGAGATTGTTCCTCTGTTGATTTTGTTACCCTCTATCAGCAGATGTGGGAGACTAGCTCTCTCCTCTGAGTTTCAGTGGTCAGAGCAGTCTCTGCAGGCAAGCTCTCCTCTTTCAGGGAAGGTGCACAGTTATCTGGTGTTTGGACCTCCTCCTGGCTGAAGATGAAGGCCCAAAACAGGATCGTTCCCAGAAGCTGTGTAGCTTTGGCCAGGAAGGTGGCCGGTTGTCTAGAGCCGAAGATGGCGCTGCCTCAGAAGCACTTTGGCTCTCGTCTGTCCCAGAAACTGCTGGCCTCTGTATTCCACACCGTCACCTGTGCAGCCTGCCCTCCTCGGAGTCCCGGAGCCAAGGAGGCTCCCGCTGGAGCCTGAGGCAGAAACCTCTCGGGCCGGGCAGACCCCTGTGCTCTCACCAGGAAGGTGGCAGTTGTCTGGAGCCGAAGATGGCGCCGCCTCAGAAGCTCTCCACAATACTATTGATTTGAACCCAGAATTCCATTTCCATTATAGACTAGAAGAGAGATAAAGACTTTTCTTTCTTTTTTTTAAAATTTGTTTTATGTATGTGAGTGCACTGTAGCTATGTTTAAACACACCAGAAGAGGGTGTCAGATCCCATTATGGATGGTTGTGAGCCTCCATGTGGTTGCTGGGAATTGAACTCAGGACCTCTGGAAGAACAGCCAGTGCTCCGAACCGCTGAACCATCTCACCAGCCAAAGACTTTTCATTCTTATAAGAATAAAGTCCCATTTTGCCTTCTAAGGAAGCTGAAGAGTTATTCCAGAAAAAAATGAAGGAGAAAGCAGGACATGAGAAAGTTAGGAAGTTATGAAATCAGCCCAGATGAATGGGAATGAGCAATGCCAGACTTATGTCTCAGCAGCTGGTTTAGCTCTAGGAAAACAGGACTGTTGGTCATATACCTAGATATACCTTCATTGGCATTCCTGATTCGTCAGTGAACTCTGCCTTGATTGGTAAGGATCGATGTACTATTTGTTGTTTATAATTCTACTTCAATGTGAATGGAAGAAGGAAGTCACCATAAAAAAAAAAAAAGGGATAACAATGGATTTTAACAGTGAGTAGACAAAACTTCAGATTATGTGAAACCACATGCCATTATCAGTAAGAACGGAAGGAAAGAAAGACAGCTGCTATTTAAAAGGTATAAATTTTATATGAAGTAGATATGGACAAAAAACTTACATGGCATGCTTTGAATCACTTAGAGGTTTTAGTAAACTAATCAATTTGACTTTGGTGATTTTGAGTGATTACAGTCAAGAAACTGGCAGTATAAATAATAAAATGTAATCTTAATATTCAATTCTACCATAACACCAAAGTTGACACTGTTACAGTGAACAGATTGGGGGGGGGGGCTACCACTTCATGGGACATATGGAAGGTATTAAATATTGTTACCAAAACAGTGTAAAAACTTAAATCACTTATTGATTTAAGTTCCTTAAGTATTATGGTAGGTATTTCTGACGTTCATTTCTTGTAAATAAGCGAACATATTGGGGTGTAGCACAATTTGACTTCTTAATTGGCAGCTGGATGTCTCTGCCCAGTTGCCCTAGGTCTCTCAGTCATACAACAAAGCATTACTGCCACCACGATCATTACAGAGAGGTCCCGAGATACATTCAGAAAACTATTCAACAATCCCAGCTAATGACTCCAGCTCCAGGAGGCACATGTTCAATTAGGACTATTTTAATTTTATTTTTTAAACTGGGAATCTAGATAACCCTGCAATCACTTTTATCTTCACCAGACCTTGGCGACATAGCAGAGGGACACTGTGGCTTGTGCTAAAGGAACTATGGTGTGACTGGGGAAACACAAACCTTCATTTGCATGTGAGAGCTCCCCTGGTCGGTACAAATGTCTCTTCTCTGGCTGTGTGAGCAGTCTGCTTCCTTACTTGGCCTGGAAGCTGGGAGACAATTTTCTGTGCTTTCTCCTGTAATATTGGAACATTAGGCCCAATTAAAGGCTTCTCCGGAGTTGGCTTTCCCTGCCTCTTTCTAGCAGAGCCTCCCAAGCTGAAAGAAGAAGCTGCAGAAACAGCGAAGTGGCAGTGGGGCCAGTAGCAGCAGGCAGTAGTGACAGTATGCCAAGATGAGGATGCTGCGGACAGGCTGGCTCTTTGGAAGCTGAAGAAGAGGTGAAGCTGAACAGATGGCAGACCACGCTGTGTAAGTGTCAGAATGGCTAAGTACACAGACAGCTGCAGAAGGGGTCAGGCTAAGAGAAAGTACAGAAACAATAAAAAAAAAAAAAAAAAAAAAAAACAGCAGTGGCTGCCTCTCACCAGCAGTAACTGTGACAGAGGCCGTAGCAACAAGAGGCAGCTGAACAGTTAAAGAAGTCAGAGCAGGAACAAGGGGAGGTGGGCAGGAGCAGAGAGAAGACAATGAGACGAGGCTGAAGAAGTACAGAAGGCTACAAAATGCCACTAGAGGAAAAACTACAGGTTCTGGCCTCAGGAGTTCCAGAGAGCAGCCAAATGTTGATACGCAAGGTGCTCAGACACCCCAGCTGAGAGCTGTAACAAGTCTCCACTACCAAGGGCTGATGATTCTGATTAGCTAGGACTTCCCAGTAAACTGGAATACCAGCGGCTGTCAAGGGCTAAGGAATCCTTTGACCCCAGGCCTGTATCAGTGTTATAACACTTAGAATTAAGGGTCTCTCCACCAAAGGCCTAAAAGCAAGCTGTATCACTAAAGGGGATGACCAGCAGCTGCTCACGCATGCATGCTGCTGCCCATCACCAGAGATCACGAAACGATGCCTCGAAGAGTCATGGAAGAGTTTGCCTACCCATGATCTGGGTAGAGCAAAGGACAAGGCATGGAGTCTTGAAAATGTAAGAATAACTGAGAAGCTGGTCAGCGGGGTGAAGAAAGGGAAAAGAAAATGTAGGGGCGTGAACGTTTTTCTGTAAGGAAATCACATTCACTGAAGTTTATCAAGCAAGAAATCAGAAAGCTACCAATACCATGAGTAGACCACCTAATACCACTAATGATCAAATAGTGGGGAAAGAAGAATTAGTTAAAATAGTAGCATGACTTTATCTTTTTTTTCCTCATGTTTCATAGCAGAGAGCCGGCAGATATATAAAAGTTCTAATGAAGAAAGCAAGGCAAATGCACACTAGGATGGAAACATCATAAAATCAAAGGCCCAAAATGATTAAGAGGTTGGCTCTGGGCAGTGAGAATGAACAAATGAAATGTCACTCAACCTTGGGTTTTCTTTCCTTGATCCCTTATACGGGTTTTAAAAGAGGTAATAGAACAATCAGAAAGGTAAAGATTTTGTTGTGAATCACTGCCTGTATGTAAATGAAGTAGAGGAAAACCAAGTAATCAACTCCCCCCCCCCACCCTGAGCCCCAAATCTTCCCTCTTCAAGTTTAGGAAAAAATAACAAGTGAACACAGACCCAGTATTCGCTGCACCTGTGAAAGACCAGGGAAAACCAAAACAGCAATAGCTTATCCTGCTTCTGTAACCACAAAGAGAAAACTGGAAAATAGTTCTTCAGCAAAGAGGCTAGTCTTTACCAGCTCAAGGGATCCTCAAGGAAATAACGGATTCACACAGGAGTGGAAAGAAATGCAAAGGCTTTTGTCAATGAGCTGAAACTCACAAGAAAATATCCAAAGGAGCAAACAGAGGTCAAGATCCCAGTTGCCAGGCTGTGTGGATACTGAGCAGAGGAATAAATAGCATCGCATCTTCTGGAAGCTCTACCTTCTGGAAGTTATATCATGTCTTATCTTGAATCATTTCTCTCTGGAATGAAAACTGCTATCTGAAATACATGTTGGGTTTTTATTTATTTATTAGAATTAAGTTTGCTTCTAAGAGAAACTGGTTTATTTATAAGAATGCAAATTTCAAAAGCCTCCTGGAATTTAGAGAAGGCTTGTCATTTAACCTCCTGTAAATTAGGTATGCTCTGTCCCACACATTGTACTTCTACATGCCCTTTCTCACAAGGTGTACAGTAGCTACAGTCTGTTAACTGTGCTCTCTTTGAAGAAGTCATTTAAATTTAACCTCTAAGATCCAAAAGTATATGACCTAAGTCGAATTCTACTCATAAGAAAGTGGATGCTAGACTAGAAACCCTTGATTATTTTTCTCTAGCCTTGCTCTGAATTTCCTGCAGTTTTTGATTTTAGTCAATATAGTATTTCTTTTCTAAAATGTCAGAATTAGCTAGTAGCTACAGCTTACCTAGAACTCCAGGTGCCTTCAAGTGGATTTAGTGCCCCTATCCACACCACTTCAAGTATCTTTTGCACTTGAGAAATGTTAAGGTGTGCCTTTGTAGAGGTTTGAAAGAAAAGGACCATTCCTGCCTCAAGACCTTCAAGTTATTGAGGCCCCATAAAATAATGTGACTTCTCAGATCTCTAGCTACAGAGACTCTCATTGGCTAGGGACACTGCAGTCACCCGAGGAGAGATCAGGAAGATTCCTGAAGCACACTGTAAACTAACAGGACACTAAGCAGTTGAGGCGTCACAGTCCTCCCAATGCTCAATTAGAGCCAAGTGTCGATACTTTAGCACTTAGGACCCCTCTCCAGTCTCCTGGCCATAGAAGATCATTTGTTTCCAGAGTTTCCATGCCTACTGCTTAGAATAAAAGGCCATTCAGTGAGCACAATGCGCTTGGTTCTTCATAGAGTTTGCAACACATCTCTCTCTGCATCTTGACATCCTCTGCCCACTTGGGCTAACCTTCACTAGCAGGGTTGCCCAGGCAGGCTATCTAGCCACTGTGCTTCTGAGTCCTCATCTATAAAGTGAAAGGAAGATTAGTGCTTCCCTCATGTGCATGTTTTGAGGCATACATGACTGTCAGGTTCCTATATGTGATGACCCACTCTAAACTTTGTGTAGGCACATAGCACAGAATCTCTTACCAGTCTCCTAGCTGATGTCCCAGAATGGCCCATTGAAGAAAGCCCACTTGTGGACTTGGGAAAACCTGATCCCCAAATTCTAACCCTCTCTGATCTGTAAATTGTGATTAGTATTAGCTATCTTTGTGTGTTCCTTTACAACCTCAGTGGCAGAAAGAACAAGAGAGAGAGAGAGAGAGAGAGAGAGAGAGAGAGAGAGAGGAAGAAAGAAAGAAAGAAAGAAAGAAAGAAAGAAAGAAAGGAAGGAAGGAAGGAAGGAAGGAAGAAAGAAAGAAAGAAAGAAAGAAAGAAAGAAAGAAAGAAAGAAAAGATGTGGGTGGTTTTTAATGAGGAATGTGACATTGGGTGTTTTTTAATGAGGAATGTGACATTTAGCAAGTGGTTGCTAAATGTTTGATATTGATAAGTTTTAAGCTTCTAGCACACAGACAGAGCTTTGACAGAGTTCTCATATTCACAGCACAGAATCCAGTCATCAGATCCTAAGGATAAATCACTGTAGAAATTTGTAAGAGAAGAAAACACCAGGACATAAAATATCACTACAGTGTAAATCTCCGAAGCATGGGAGGCTTATGCTACCCACACTCAAGTTTGCTGAACACACAGGCATGCAGCAGTAACCTCACACTAGTCTATGTGAGTGACATGTGGTCACCAGGAAGGTCACAAATCGGAGCACTGATACATGCAGCACAACTATGTTGATCGAGTATGGGATTCAAAGAGCCAGGTCTCAAGGGAGAAAAGTTTCCATTCATTCTTCAATACATATTCCACGCCTTTTAGGCAGAAAATAGTGAGTTAAGCAGTTCCATGCAAGCTCTGGAAGACAGCAGTGGAGAGGGAGACAGTGTGTACACTCATGTGTGTGTGGAGGAACATGTGTATGCATGTAATGTGTGGAAGTGATGGTCTTAATGACACATACACATCACCCTTGCTTTTTGAGATAGGCTCTCTCCCTAGCCCAGAGCACCTTACATTGTACTTTTTTTTTCATGTGGGTTCTGGAGACTGAAGCATGCTCCTTATGCTTGTATCAAGCACTTTAAAGATTGGACTATTCTCCGAAAGGCAAGAGGCTGGATTTTTTAGCCATTCATAAAGATTATAAAAATTCATTTCACAAGGCAACACATTCGCCCACCAGGATTTAAGCACCTAGGCATCCGATTCCTTCTCACTTGCAGTTCCATTCAGTTTTTGCCACTCAGCTCAGCTGCAGTCTTCTGTTTCTGACCCTGCTGGGCCACACCTTGCTATGGCCATCAGGCATTCTTTACCTTGACATCAGCTTCTGAGTTACCCTGGCAAGGTTCGATACTGTTCAGTAAATACATAGCATAAACAAAACCAATAGCCCTCACGGAGGAGGAAAACATCCACGTTACCTTTTCTTTCCTAATAAAGAGGAAAACCATTGATGTTCACAGAAATGAAATGATTGTTCATGCAAAGGGAAAGTATTTGAAAACAATGCTAGGAAGAATATGTAAAGTAACTGTTAAGTATTTATGATGCTTCGGATTAGCTTGTAGGATAGACAACTTTGATAGGACTCCTAAGTGCTTCTGGCTTTAGTGCTTCAAACTACTTAAGCTTTTATACTTAATGGTTACACCATGATAGAGCCTGCTTTCTTAATACATCAGCACTGGAAGCCAAATTTATATACTGTACCTGATTTTAAAGGTTTTTTTTTTTCCACGCATGACTTGCTGAATACTATCAAACCTCAGCACTGTCCCTCAATAACTTTGCCTCAGATCCATATTACATTACACTTGCTCCACTGTGTATATATACATACAGGAGCATGGGGTCAGTGAGGGATGGTGGCTGCCTCTGAGGGTTTTCAGTTATTCTCTTGAGCTAGGCTGAAGCACATAAATAACCTTCCCAAGGGAGATTACCACCGGAGCATTTTCATCATCCAGACTCCACGTACCTGAGGGAACTCACTGGAACAAAACGCCCTGGAGGTCTTATTTGAGTATCAATTTCTTAGTGGATTTTTTCCCCTAAAATGCTCATTTATTAACTGCCAAAGATTCTGATGCTTGAATCAGCCCGGCAGAGAGTGAAAAAGCCATCTCTTACATTTGAAGAATGGCTAATTTATAAGATGAACTCAGAGGAGGAAGCTGCTTATTATTCTGTTCTAAAACACTTTGACACAAAGAAAAAGAAACGCCAGCTAAAAGGGCCGAGTGTGCCCCTTGTAATCCCCTCAACAATGTTATTAGTCATAGTGTTAATGACATTATTCAAAACTACGTAGTGCTGTTGTAATTGAGTCATTTGGAAAGCAGGGCACTGTCTCAAGATGGTGCTCATTAAGTATTTGTCAGTCACCAAGAAAACCCAAAGATACTTCAGCAAAGCTGACTTCCATTTGACTTTTAAATGTTCTTTGCCTCACTGTTTGGTCAGAAGGGAATCTTAACTAGAAGAGACGATTTTAGCTTACGATTCTGAATCATTGTTTTTAGAAGAGGTACTAAACTTGACAGAACAAGGTCTTACCTCCCCATAATTCCCTCTTTTCATTAATGTCAGTTTTTTCAATGTATTGAAAAGACAGCTCGTGTCCTACATTCTAGAGTCACTAATATATATTCATGAGGTAAACACAATCGGGACTGTTATCTGCAGTGCTCTCTGCTTTGTTTTGTTCTTGTCATAGATTAGCATCATTTTTGACCTAAAGATGAGGATAGATCTCTCTAACAAAGTCTGAGAGTCAACAATCCTTCTCTGTAGTACATTTATATATAAACCTATCTCTGTTATCTCCTTTTATTCAAATAACAATGCATAGAAAAAAACTTCCAGTGTAGTGTATCACTTTGGTATTGTAGTCAGTTGTTTAGGGTGTTCATTCATATACTCATTGGATTTAATGAAGTGTTTCATGTCTGCCAGTTAGCAACATGCTGTTGTTGTTTAATATACAACTTCTGAGTATATAATGTTAATTATTCATAAGCTGGAACAAAGTGTGAAATAAAAACATAGAGGTCATAAACAAACAACCAAACAGATAGATACGTGCCTGAAGAGTATATTTTGGTTGAGACTGGATTTATTGACCCCAATTAAAATGTATTTGGGACTGATTACATTATCTGGAATTCCAAAATCACAATCTCTATAGAATTTTAAACTGACTTTTAGTACTTGGAAGTTCAAATTTTGAACAGATTATTTTGAACAAAGCTGTTGTAACTCAATGTTCTTAGCCTCACCATTTGTGACTAAACATCTTTGCCTGCTTTTTGTGGTACTTGGCCTGCTTTTCATCTCTTTGAATTGGGCATGTTTATATTTGATGTTGAAATTGTCATAATCCCTTCACTACTGACTCTATGTAGTCTAATTTCCTTAGTATTGAAAATAATGAAACATTGCATATATCTAGTATTATTGTGGACAAGTGGTATTTGAGTAATGTAAGTGTTAGTCCTTAAAATATAAATGATATTAAAAGCTGAGATTTAGCTCAGTGGTAGAGCTGTTTCCTGCCATGCTCAAGGTCCTATATTCAGCCCTAGTACTAAAAACTTAATAATAATAGTGGCGGCAATAATAATATATGCCAAACACCATGTCATGGTTACTTAACTTTCTTCTATAATGTGCTATCACTGAAAAAATATATAATTTTATTTCAAAGAATTTTTTCAGATGTCCACTAGGAGAAAGCAGCAAACACTTCCGTTTTGGGAGGTAATCCTCCAGACTCAGAATCGTAGGTTCCCTTTACAAAGTGAATAGGTTGTCTGTATCCTGTGGAAATCCAGCGCCCAATTAAAGACCAATAGTGAATAGCTCTAATTACAGTATACTAGAGCCATTAATAACAATAGAATGGTAGTAAATGCACGCTGAATGTAAAATGTGAATTGCTTATCTCAATGACCATAAAACATTATTATTCCTATTTCCCCAATTCTGAAATCACCATAATAAATGAATAAATAAGCCTGGGAATACAGCTTGGTGGTAAGGCCCTGGGTTTAATCATCAGCCAGTGAGGGAGAGGAAAGAAGAGGGGAAGAGAGAAGACGGGAGGAGAGAGGAGAGGAGGGGCTGAGAAGACCTCCTTGATCAACCATGACTATCTAAAATGACCTTTCATTATTTTTTTTCAGAAAATATGACTAATTATTTGATAGTATAATTTTGACTATGCTATCAAAGCTCAACCCAAGTGTGGTGACTCAGAAAATACCCATCAGACACTAGGATAACATGGTGCTCCCACTGTCAAACACTGTTTTCTGTTTTAAAATGACAGTGTTTTCTGTTTGTTTTTCTGTTTAAGGTAACTTGGATTTGCTTTTCTCCAAATCTGGAACAGTTTTCTGTGCAGAGGCCCAGTGTGAGATGAAATGGCAGTTGATGGTATTTCTCACACTGGCATACTTTGTGTAATATTCAGTGGCTTTTCAATGGCATTTGGAGCATAAATAGAAATTCCCAAGCCAGCTCGACTAAAATCAAAACAATTGCTTGGGCCACCATTGTGAGACCATCAAGATGCAACCCTGTTAGAGCGGCAGATGCCATGTGTTTGATAAAGTATGTGGTTCTCAAAGGCAAGGT
Source organism: Mus musculus (assembly GCF_000001635.26). Classification (NCBI taxonomy): domain Eukaryota; kingdom Metazoa; phylum Chordata; class Mammalia; order Rodentia; family Muridae; genus Mus; species Mus musculus. Next base: position 110,002,888 of record NC_000069.6, read on the forward strand.
TTGAATATGAGAGAAATGTCCAAAAAAGTCAGAAAAATGTACTCTAAAATTGTACGCTACCATACACATAGTCGAAAGCACATCTTCCTCTGAGTACAGTGCTGTAAGGGATGATCCTGTCTTAGCTTTCCATGGCTAACTAAGGGGCGTATTCATTCACTTGGTTACTCAACATACGTTTTCTTAAGCATGCTTCATGTAAAGACAAATGGAGGCAGAGAGGCCTGGGGTATATGTGCTAACCCAGAGCTACTGCCACGCACCTAATGGTGGCCAATAAACAAACAGGCATCCACTTGATTAAAGAGGAATAAATGTTAGAATTGGGAAAAAAACATAGCAGAGCAAGCAGGATTGAAAATAGCAAGGGTAGATTAGGGGTACTCTTCTTAGGTGCTAAAGCAAAGTTTCGTTGAAATGGTAGAAAATCAGCAGAGAATTGAGGAAAATTAGTGTGGGTCGTTTAGATCTGGGAAGAAAACTTTCAGATAGAAGAGCAAACATAAGATATGTAATAAAAGTCTTCCCCATAAATGAGGGTTATAAAATTTATAAACTAAGCAAATAGAAGAACACAAAGTCAGGGTGCATTCTGGTTGGTTTTTGATCCACGACACAAATGACAGTCACCTGGGATTAAGAATTGCTGCCAACTGAGAAAATGCTTCCCTCAGATTGCTCTGTAGGAAAATTTGTAGATCACTCTCTTGGATACTACTTGAAGTGGGAGGGCCCAGACAATGGTAGGCACTACTATCGCTGGGGAGGTCGTCCCGAGTTATACTTGAAAGCAGACTGGAAAACCATACCCACAAACCAGTAGACAGTATTCTTTCATAGCCTCTATTTCAGATCCTACCTCCAGGTTCCTGCCTTGAGTTCTAGCCTTCAGTTCCTTGCACGATGGACTATAAGGTATAAGATGAAATAATTCCTTTCCTACTCAAGTTGCTTTTGGGCATGGAATTTATCACAACAACAGAAATCTAGCTGAGCCTGGTAGAAAACTCCCTAAATAATCTGATTCTCACATCAGTGATACTAAATGTAGGGAAGCATCTTAACGAAGGAACAGCACAGTATGCCTTGGTTTGATTGGTTTGTTTGTTTGTTTGTTCGATATTTTATTTATTTACATTTCAAATGTTATCCCCTTTCCCAGTTTCTCCTCTGAAAACCTTCTATCCTGTCCCTCCACCCCTGCTTCTATGAGGGTACTCCCCCACCTTCATTGATGCCAGATAAGGCCATCCTCTGCTAAACCTGCAGTTGGAGCCATGGGTCCCTCCATATGTACTCTTTGGTTGGTGGTTTAGTCCCTGAGAGCTCTTGAGGGAGGGTCTAGTTGGTTGCTATTGTTGTTCTTCCTAGGGAGTTGAAAACCCCATCAGCTCCTTCAGTCCTTTCCCTAACTCCTCCATTGGGGACCCTATTCTCAGTCCACTGGTTGGCTGGGTATCTGCATCTGTATTTGTCAGGCTCTGGTGAAGCCTCTCAGGAGACAGCTGTATCAGTCTCCTGTCAGCAAGCACTTCTTCACATCAGCAATAATGTCTGGGTTTGGTAATTGTATACAGGATGGATCCCCAGGTGGGGTCTGTCCTTCAGTCTCTGCTCTACACTTTGTCCCTGTATTTCCTGTAGACATGAGCAATTCTGGGTTAAAAATTTGGAGATGTGTGGGTGGTCCCATCCTCCAACCAGGGTCCTTGCCTAAACTCAGTCTCTACAGTTTCTCCTTCCCCTTTGTTGAGCATTTCAACTAATCTCATCCCCATTGGGTCCTGGGAGCCTCTTGCTTTCCTGGCATCTAGGACTTGCATGTGGCTACCCCCAGTTCCCCATCTCCCATTGCTACATACCTCTGTTCAAATTCCTGACACTCTATATATCATCCCTGTCTCCTCTCATACGTGGTCCTGCTCTCCTTTCCTCCCTCCCCCTCCTCTCTTCCTCCCAAGTCCCTTCCACCCTCTACCTCCTGTGAGTATTTTATTCCCCCTTCTTAGAAGGACTGAGGCATCCACACTTTGGCATTTCTTCTTCTTGAACTTAACATGGTCTGTGAATTGTATTATGGGTATTCCCAGCTTTTAGCCTAATATCCACTTATCAGTGAGTATATACCATGTGTGTTCTTTTGTGACTGGATTACCTCTGAGGATGATATTTTCTGGTTCCATCCATTGCCTGCAAATTACACGAAGTCATTGTTTTTAATAGCTGAATAGTACTCCATTGTGTAAATGTATCACATTTTCTGTATCCATTCCTCTGTTGAGGAACATCTGGGTTCTTTTCAGCTTCTGGCTATTATAAGGCTGCTATGCAATAGTTGTTCTGAACCTATTTATGGTCTATAGGAAACATGAGTAGAAATGGAAACTAACCCCTTCTGAACATAACCAAAAGGGAGATTATAATAGTTTAGATGCGTGGACTGATAATATGTGGAATGATATGAAAAAGAAATGCCAAGCCACTATTTTGTATGTAATAATAACATAGGTGTCAACTGTAGCTCAATAGCAGAGTAGATGCCTAGCCTGCACAAAGGCTTGGATAACACACACACACATACACACACACACACACACACACACACACACACACACAGAGAGAGAGAGAGAGAGAGAGAGAGAGAGAGAGAGAGAGAGAGAGACAGAGAGACAGAGAGACAGAGACAGAGAGACAGAGAGACAGAGAGACAGAGAGAGAGGCAGAGACAGAGAGACAGAGACAGAGAGAGACAGGGAGAGCCCAAGAATTTTTTTCCTAAGCAGCAAGCAGAAAAGAATGAAACTGACATGCAAGTGTCAGTCAATAAAATGATTCAGGGTAGGATGTAGGAATACATTTGCTTTTTAGGTAAGTTCATTGTGAAATACTTAATTGATAGTAAGCAAAATGAAGTAGGCAGTGACTTACACTAGAGTTCAGAGGTAAGAAGTCAGAATTATCAACCAAGTCTTCACTTTTAAAGCTAGGAGACTAGTTGGCTAGAAATATAGGTAGTAAAGAAAAAGCAGTGATACCTAAGAGTCTCAGGAATACAGTGATGTCATCAACAGCAAAAAGTAAGCGACTGGACAGAATCAAGGCAGGAGGTACAAAAACACAAGTATCCTGACAGTGAAAGAGATAAAGACATGATACAGCTTGCCAGCCAAAAAGATGAATCTCAGTTCTCACCACTGCATTTGGTGCTGCGAAGAGCAGATGTGTTTTGGCAAGAGCCATCTTCTTCAAGGTTTGAGAGGAAAGCATAGTTACATTGGTGAGAGCAAGGTTTGGATTACAACTGGTAGAAAATACATATGTGGGCAATTCCTTCAGGATTCTATTATGATGACTAGAGAAAGGGGGTGCTGGTTAGAAGATGTGATGTGAAGGGCAGTTTTGGATCTCCTTACTTTGTAGGGTTAGTTGTCTTTTACTTTTTGCATAAGTGATATATTTGAGAAGGGAAATGATGGTATGAGTTTCAATAATGAAGCTCACTTTGGTGAGGGATGGTATTCAGTCCAAGGAAATAAAACAAACAAACAAACAAACAAACAAACAAACAAACAAACCAGGAGGCTGATCTTAGAAAGAGGACAGAAGAACCAATTGTGGGAGCTGCATGCAGGAAGGCTCCAGGTGATGCAGGAATGGTAAACAGAGGGTCTTCGGACTGAGAGAAACATGCAATGCAATATTGAGATAGACAATTCAGGCCCAGAAAGGCCTTAGAAGGGAAAAGGAGGCTAAGGGTTGATACACATGCAATGGACAGGTTAGGAGAGTCAGTTAGCACTCCATGCTACCCATGACATCTATCCAAACACCTCAGGGCGAGACAGTGAATGACTGTAGGGAAAGAGAGTCTCTGGAGGGTTTGTGGCTAGAGAAAAGTGCTGGGAAGGGAGAAATGCAGTGAGCATTGAACAACTTATGTAGGTTTGAAAGACATTGGGAAGTTGGAGTTGACAGAATTGGGTGTCGAAATGAAGGTGCCGAGTAAATATGAGACTAAGAAGCCACCTACGGTTGCTAACAGCTTCTGGTGTGTGTGTTGTAGATTTATGCTGCTTGCAGGAAGCCATTACTCATTCTTGAGCTCAATGCAATTTTTTTTCGTTGTTGTTTTTTGTTTTCTTTTGAGACAGGGTTTCTCTGTGTAGCCCTGGCTGTCCTGGCACTCTGTAGACCAGGTTGGCCTCGAACTCAGAAATCCACCTGCCTCTGCCTCCTGAGTGCTGGGACTAAACGCCGAGCAAATTTTACTTCTTTATTCTCCTATTTTACACTTATCTATGTATGCTTTGTGTGGTAGTAGTGTTGAGATACATACGGTTTTGCATGTTCACATGTATGAGCATGTCCATGTGGAGACCTAGAGTTGGTGTCAGAAGTTTTCTCAATGGCTCACTCATCTTATTCTCTTCAGGCATCATGTCTCAAGGAACCCCCAAGCTCTCTAATATGGGTAGAGTCTTGCTAGTCATCTTGCACAGAATACCCCATTTGAACACTCACATCTGATCTGTTCCCTCTCCCTGAGTGGCCCCCTGGTACTCTCAGAGCCCGCAGTCCACACTTACCTCTCTCTTCCTATAGTAATGAGCAAATTTGTTGAAAGTATTCTGACCACCAGGTGATGTGTTTATGATGTTTAAAGTGTATCACCTTACAAATCTCCACAAGAGTCCCATAAGTAGTGTCCTACCTTTTTTTTTTTGTAATAAAAGAAAAAATTATAGATCAGTGTAGAGATTTTTCATGTCTCTGCACTGTTGGTAATGTAACTGAGGAGCAGTTTCTGAACTATGTTTTCCATACATTGTACTGTCATGTGCTGTGATGTAGTGATATTGTAATTTCTAATGGTAAAATCAATACCCTTTTAACTCCTTAATCCTTTCATGCCTTAAACACATGAGAAAAACAATTAATATTAACATGAGGTGAAAAAAAGTTGTAGGTGAGACCCATAATTTAAAACTTGAGGTAAACCAGTGGTTTTCACTAGACATGTTTGCAGAAGGGAAACCAAAGAGTCCTCCCATAGACTAAAATGCCAACATAATACAAATAGTGGAACAGCCCTTTAGAGATGGCAGGCAGCCCACACACCATTCCCTTTTGATTTTTCTTTGTGACTTTTCTCGTCATCTTATGAATAAGAAACTAGGTCAGAGGGCTAAATGACTTCATCAATGTCATCCACTTGGAACGCCGACTCTAAAATAAGGGGGGAATGGAACCTGTAGCCTGCTCTCCTGGTATCACTGTTAAAGAGGGGGTTTCTTGCCTTCTCCATTTCTGCTCACACGCGCGGGAAGCTTCATTTGTGGTTTAGAGAAAGAAAATGAATGAGGCAGGTGGCTCCAGGTCTCATAAAAGAAGGAAGGCAAGGAATGGAAATGCTCGGGAATAGGAACTGCATGTGATTAGAACTGAGAAGGCAGTGCTGAGGGAGCTTGGGGTCAGAACGATTAATTTTAAATAAGGAGAGAGCAGAGAAATTAAAGGGATTTCAATATTTAAATTTAAATTATGTTTCCTAAGTATGTCAATCACTACGAGATATTAAATTAAGTAGAAACACCCAATCAGAACACCAGTAGAGTGCTCTGCCCTTCTCCTTGCCATGGCTTTCTCAGGTCTGCTTAATTCCCTATATTTCTTAAGCAATCCTTTTCTTGTAACAAAAATAATACTTCAAGTGTTATATTAGCATATGTTTTGAACCCATAATTCTTAGTCCTAATATTTTAAATTTAGCGACTATGTAATTTAGAGTAAGTAAACATGTGGTTTCAAAAATTAGTCAAAAGAAAGAATTCATTGCTTTTCAGAAATCTCAGTGTAACATTGATCTCGCCTAGGCTTTGTGAACTTGCAATTCTTAATACTGGATGGAAAATTTTCAGTACCCGATAATTATCCTATTAATCATAGTTGACTATTACTTGATTTCCTTTTGGCTAATTCTTCCACTGCCACCTTAAATCAACGTTGCATCCCATTGCCTGGCTAACAGAATCAAAGATTAAGTAGTACCACGGTTGAATTTCACTAGTGAAGATCCTTTCTATTCTAGGAGGGATGAATTTATTAAACCATATGCCAAAGTTTCTGGATTTTCTTCCTTATTCCAACATACTTGTATTGAAGTGGTTTTTTTTGTTTGTTTGTTTCCTTCTGTTTTTTAATTGTGGAGGGAAGTCAAGGATTCATTTTCCCAAGAAAGTCTACTGAGTTAGAATACTAAAGCAATGAGAAAAGCAAGCGAGGGTAGCATGCCAAGACTAGTCATTCAAGTAACAGCCCTTCACTTACACATTGGCTTACTCAGCAGATATTTGTTGGTGTCTGCTACAAGAGGTACTAGAAGATAGAGTTGTGACTAAAGACACAGACAAGAAGGTCCACATCAAGGGTGGAGGACAAAACTTACTCTACCCAAGTCCAAGGAAGCACCCTGTCAGTATGTTTTATCAAAAAAGTTCTTTTTACTGGAGACATAAGCTCTGTGTCCTAGAGGCAAGAATGCCTGACGAAACTCAGGGTGGGGAAAGTGATCAAGAAGAGCTACTGCCTTAATCCTTGAGAATCATAGGTGCAGTCCAACATCCAGTCTAAACAGAAAAGCAAATAGAAAGAAAGTTGTGCAATGGTATATTAACCTAATATCAATATATAAAATATTGATATCAGTTCAAGATCTTTAAAAAATGCTTTCTTTGTTTTAAATTGCCAAGGAGATATAAAGAAGAATTCTTCTCAGAGACATAGGATTATATAAAAGCCATTTAAAAGGCACTTACAAAAATCAAAGAAAAATCCATATATAGGCTTTTAACTTCATAGGGAAGGATGAGAAACATTGATTGTCATATGCTTGCAGAGGATTTGACTCTGTGGCTAAATGGCTTAATCCACTAGAAGTTTGGAGTTGCTGTTTTAATGAAGCTATCTCTATAATGAATGGACCCTTCAGACTCCACAAAAGGAAAAAAATGGCAGGAGTGTGTCAACCTCCGATAAATTGTGTGGGAGGTAGGGGATCAATAAAATATCTCCCTCACTGTCACCGTAAGGAGTGACCAACTTCAGAAATGTGCAACAGGGTGAAAAGCTGTGGGTGTGGATGAGAAAGTGTTTATAAACTCTGAAAAAGGATAGTGTGTGTGTGTGTGTGTGTATGTGTGTGTGCTTTCACACACGCATGCATCTCTACAGGCAGAAAGGAAAGATAGAAACAGAAATATGTTCAAGTAAATTCTAAGAAAGCTCAAGATAATCTTTTGATACCTACTGACAGCTATCAATTACAGGGTAGCCTAGTATTTATAATTTTTATAGATGTGGCAGTGAATTGTGATATTTCTGTCCCTTCAATAAATTATATGTATTTTAATGTTTTATTTAAGAATACTTAATCAGTGTTAATCAAAATACATTTGGGTTATGATTTGTGGTCTTATTATATTTTATATTTGTAAAATAAAATATAACCAAATCTAAATCCAAATACCAAATTCTTGACTATCAAAATGTAAGAATAAATGTTCAAATTGTGGGTTGTTTTTTCCCATAAAATTAGTCAAGGCAAGTGCCTTAAGCGTAGCTTTCAAATACATCTTTCCCACAGGGAGCATTGTGGATTGCCTCAGGTTATATGGCTTGTAAAGAGACAAGAAATGCTAAGTGGGAAGTTACACCGTACAAGACTTGGAAGGGAATTTTTTTTAACTTGCCTTGTTAAGGCTAATTACCATGGATGAAAGGAGCTGGATAACTTAGAGTATTCATTAGCTCTTTCTCTCCACTAAGCAGCTGTCCCCAAAGTGCTAATATCTTTCCTGTTACATTCTTAAAATGCTTCATATTCACTATTCATGATTCACACTTCTAAAAGACCAACTTCCTGATTAATGTCTAAATGGAAAGAGTACAAAATGTATCCTGAAAATTAGCACGGGCCTTAGGATTTCAGTTTGCCTAGCTTAAGATTTTAGAAGGCGTGTAAGGCAGGAAGAAAGGAAGGAAGGGGCAGAGGCAAAGAAAGGGAGTGAGGAGGGGAGTTCGGGGGGGGGGGCGGGGGAGGGCAGACCTGGAATTGTAATTAGCTTCCACTCCACCTCCATTCCCATTCACCACATCTTTCGCCAAAGAGTTGTGACAGTGTAGTCACATGTTCTGAGTGAGCACATGGGAATTTGCCAAGTTTGACAGCCTTGGGGTTCTATGCACTTCCATTTCCCTTCAATATAAAGACAACATCGAGTCTATGGCTCGCCCTAGCTTTCAGCAATGTTCCTGGTTCAAGTTCCTGGCTCAGTGACCCATGCATGTACAAGAGGCCCACACCACAGCATTTTATGGTACAAAATGAGCTCATTCCTTTGCCCTAGACCCTTCGAGTTTCTCCCTTCAGTTCTTAATACAGCTGTGTTTCTAATGATAAACATTCACGGTTAGAGTTTAAGTTGTGCATCAGAAAACAAAAGCAAACAACGTTGACCACCCACGCATAGCAACCAACAGACCACAAAAGACCCTCCTGGTGCTCCTCCCCTTCCTGCAGTTTGCATTTGGTCGGTGAATGAAAGGAGTAATTTTCATTTGTCTTTGTTCAACGGAAGGGAAGTACCAGGAAGTATACATGCCCTTGTCCCAATTCAACAAGACGGGTGACCACAATTGTACGCTTCAGGTATTTATTTTCTCAACTACCAGCAACTACTTTTGGAAACTTACTGTCACCATTGTTTGGCCAGACTGGTTTCTACTTTGATCTAGCACCCACGTGCCACCAAGCCTTCACTGGCATTGTTAGGAGACAGTTTCCTGAGTCCAGCCATATCAGGAGTCAGTTCCACCTTGCTGGGAGAATCAGAACTTAGAGCATCTTCAAAGGCCCAAGAACCCAGCTCCTATCCTGCTACTTCGGATGTTTCCTATTTGTCCGGAAACTGGTAAGAGGTGTAAAGACGGAGCAGGATGCTATTATCCTGTTGTCTAAACCAAGGCTCATACATCAAAACTATGCTTTCTGTCTTTGCTTACCTGACTTCATGAAGCTTGCGTGCCTTTGTTCCTTTATCACTTCAGAAGGACAGAGTCCACGAGGGGACCTGACTGAAAGAGGCAGCTGAAAGACCCTGAAACCAGGTGACCTGGATAAGTCCAGGCCACCAATGTTAACTTCCTTGTTTAACCACTTGTGTCAGAGTATGATTGGTCAATGCAACAACTCACCCTGATCTCCCTTGTTGTGTTTTCGCATCCTATAAAAATGTTGTACAATCTCCCTTCAGGGACACAGCTCGGTTCCCAGACTGACCACCTCCCTGAGTGTTCAGAAAAGAAAGCTTTCGCTTTTAAGCGTCCATCTCTGCAGTGAGTTTTCCTCAGTTTCCATTCTGAACCCAAGAGCATAAACTAACAAATAAAATCTCAACCCCATAGGTAGGCATTCAAAGCCCACACGGAGCTTATTGTACTTCCTTTACAGTAAACATTATCTCTTCTTTAGCGAAATAACCCGTGTCTAGCCTTCCACACACAACCTTATTCTTTTGTAGTCTTTTTTTTTTTTCCATTATACTTGTTTTTTTTTTTTTCTTTTTTCTTTTTTTTTCTTTTTTTTTCCATTTTTTATTAGGTATTTAACTCATTTACATTTCCAATGCTATACCAAAAGTCCCCAATATCCACCCACCCCCACTCCCCTGCCCACCCACTCCCCCTTTTTGGCCCTGGTGTTCCCCTGTACTGGGGCATATAAAGTTTGCAAGTCCAATGGGCCTCTCTTCCCAGTGATGGCCGACTAGGCCATCTTTTGATATATATGCAGCTAGAGTCAAGAGCTCTGGGGTACTGGTTAGTTCATAATGTTGTTCCACCTATAGGGTTGCAGATCCCTTTAGCTCCTTGGCTACTTTCTCTAGCTCCTCCATTGGGAGCCCTATGATCCATCCATTAGCTGACTGTGAGCATCCACTTCTGTGTTTGCTAGGCCCCGGCATAGTCTCACAAGAGACAGCTACATCTGGGTCCTTTCGATAAAATCTTGCTAGCGTATGCAATGGTGTCAGCGTTTGGATGCTGATTATGGGGTGGATCCCTGGATATGGCAGTCTCTACATGGTCCATCCTTTCATCTCAGCTCCAAACTTTGAACAAAGAATTCTCACCTGAGGAATACCGAATGGCAGAGAAGCACTTGAAAAAATGTTCAACATCCTTAATCATCAGGGAAATGCAAATCAAAACAACCCTGAGATTCCACCTCACACCAGTCAGAATGGCTAGGATCAAAAATTCAGGTGACAGCAGATGCTGGCGTGGATGTGGAGAAAGAGGAACACTCCTCCATTGTTGGTGGGAATGCAGGCTTGTACAACCACTCTGGAAATCAGTCTGGCGGTTCCTCAGAAAACTGGACATAGTACTACCGGAGGATCCAGCAATACCTCTCCTGGGCATATATCCAGAAGATGCCCCAACAGGTAAGAAGGACACATGCTCCACTATGTTCATAGCAGCCTTATTTATAATAGCCAGAAGCTGGAAAGAACCTAGATGCCCCTCAACAGAGGAATGGATACAGAAAATGTGGTACATCTACACAATGGAGTACTACTCAGCTATTAAAAAGAATGAATTTTTGAAATTCCTAGCCAAATGGATGGACCTGGAGGGCATCATCCTGAGTGAGGTAACACATTCACAAAGAAACTCACACAATATGTATTCACTGATAAGTGGATATTAGCCCCAAACCTAGGATACCCAAGATATAAGATATAATTTGCTAAACACATGAAACTCAAGAAGAATGAAGACTGAAGTGTGGACACTATGCCCCTCCTTAGATTTGGGAACAAAACTTTTGTAGTCTTTTAAACACCTTCTCTGGTGCCTTCTCCTTTCTGAGACGTTCTCATCTACCATGATTCTGGCCTTCCACGGGCCTGCCCTGTCTCCCTGTTTGCTTTCATGTGCTATGAGCATTCTGAAAACATTCAGATTTCACTTCTCCTGCTAATTATATTACAACACGGGATTTGAAAATAGATTTATTAAGCCTTTATGCAAACCTATAATTTAGGATAAATCAAACCATGTTATAATTTTTAACCTCAAAAACTATGTAAATAGCACTCGGATACCCTGACTGCGATGCATACACTTCACCTTATATACCTGTTTGGTGACATTTTTAGTGTATACCTCAGTTCTTCTGATGAAATTTCTTTGTAGTTCATCGGCAGGCTATTTAAAAGCTTGTGCTTATCTTACAATTTTGAATGTTGAATTATAAGCGATACATTGCTATCTGTTTGTTATTAAATGACTTGGATGGCTGATAATAAATCTGATATCTAAAATCAATTTCAGATAATAATGTTTTATGAATTTAATTTTAATATTTATTTTTATTTATATAGAAAGGAATTTTAACTGTCAGCATTTTCTGTCTGGTATAGTTACTTCTTGCTATCTCTCTGGCTCCTGAGAATTGTATGATCACTCTAATAAAACCTTACATGTATACATAACACTTATCACAAGTCTGATTAAATAATCACTTAATATCTATCTGAGGTCTTTATTCTCTGCTAAATTGTCAATTTCATGGCAGCAGAGATTTAGTCTCTGTTGCTCATTTTCATATTTTCATGGATTAAGTGTCTGTCACATGGCAGGAATTTAGCAAACATTTGTTGGATCAATGAATTTAAGCATTCATAACTTATAAATCAATTAAAAATAACTAATCACTTCTTCCACCTCTTTGGCTTCTGACCCATCATAACTATCCAGTGCTTTGGATATAATTACCTAAGCTCTAAATCACTGAAGATTTCTCTAGAATATTCCCTTGATTTTCCTTAGCCCATTGATTAGGCATTGTATTATTACTTGAAATCTTCTTTCTCTATGAAAAGGACTATCTTTGAATTAGTGTCTTCCATCTGTCAGGCCTGTCAACAAAGAAAGCAGAAACGCATACAGAAAAACAGAAAGAAAAAAAAAACCTCCACTCTGTGTGTGTATGTGTTTTGTGTGTGTGTGTGTGTGTTGTAAGGGTCTGTGGAACACCAAAGAATGATACTCTAGACTCAAATAGGATACAAATGCAAAGAACGTTTTATGCTGCAGAAATCCAGCATGCAGGGGTCAACCATTCATCAAAATGGTGACCCTGGGGTGACCTCACAGGCTCAATTTAAAGCCTATTAGGGGACTTCTCAGAGTGGGTAGGTGACCTTTATGCTGATTTGTTACCTCTATTTCTAGGGATATAGGTGTTTCTGGGATTGGCTAAGATTCTGTGGGGTTTCCAGAACCATTGCTGACTATTTTTGGCTTAGGCCAAATGATGGGGCAGTTTCTGATTGGCTGCCCGAGGGCTGTGGTTTTCTCAGGAACTGCTCTGCTCACTTCTGGAAAACAAAAATTTAGACCTAATCTCCTGGACTGGCACCTTACAACCTGTCATGGAGTCAGGCTTGCTCAATCCTCTCAGTGTGTGTGTTTGTGAGTGTGTGTGGGTATGTGTGTAGTGTAGTGTATGATGTATGTGTTTATCTATACAAAAGAACTGGTTTGTTGACAAACTATCAATATCAAGATAATTATAATTCTTCACAATGGTGGTGGGGCTGTTCTTGGTCCAGAATTCATAGGTAGTAGTGTCTGCCCAAGGACTAAAGCCTCAAAATGGTTGGAAGTAATATGTTCTGGAGAAAGAAAACATGTCTTGCAGTGACTGCCATGAAAGACCCTGGTCAAAAGCCATAGGGCAACTCTGCCAGGCATTGTGATTCCAGCGGTATTTGTTACTCCCTCATTCCTGATGATACAACCAAAGCTCATGCTGCCCTAGCCATTGCTCCTCTTATAGCTGGTGTTGGATGGAGGATGGGCCTCGTCCCTGCTGAAGAAGACAGGCAATCATCTCATTTAGTCTCTGAGATAGAGATGATGAGAAGATACAGAGAAGCCTAAGAAAATAGCCAGCAAAACCAGAATCAGCCTCTTTATTAGCAGAAATCACTTGTCAGGGCCAGTTCATATAGGGTGTTTGAAAAGCTGAGAAAACCAAGGAGCCAACTGGTTTTTATATGATGTGGTCATAGGACCCAAATGAGTGTTTTCACTTTTCAATCATTGTTTACTAAACCGGAGGCAGAGCAACATGCTAATCTCCAGTGTATGTCTCCTTGTTTATCCCAGAATCCTTTTATACATAAGCTATAATTTGCATTCAAAAGGAGAGAATGGAATGCCCTCACAATCATAGTTCTGTGGTGTGCCTTTCACCTAGCTTGGTATTTATAGCGAGTTTTTTACCTAAATAGCAAATTTCCATTATTCTGGAATTTGAACCAACAGGACAGATATTATTAAAATGACAGAATACTGTATTACATTTATCACTCAAGATTTAAAGAAAAATATAAAGATACTGAAACTCAGTTGGAGATGAAAATAGATATCTAATAAGAAATTCTGTAGCTTAGACCTAATGTATAGCTCTCATAATCTAGAAAGAAGTAGTTAATATGTGAATGAAGTAAACAGAAAGTCTTAATTTTTTTTTATCTTGAGGAAAAGAACATATAATGGTAGCAAAACAAGAATGCAAAGTGTAAATTATTCATGGCAAACAGAATAATATTTTGGGGAGGAAAAGCAAAGAGTCTAGCTTGAGGGAATCATAGTAGAAATGAGTTCCAATAGGTTTTATAAATTTGAACGTTATCCAAAACAAGTTCAGAGCTGAACTAAGTAACTTCTAAGGTATTTTGTGCATGTAATTCTGGTTGTTAGATGAGTTATTAACTCTAACCTAGCTACATTTGATTACTTCCATAGCCTACTTCCTACTATCAACGATGCTTTCAGTGACCCTTGCTGTTGTTTAGAATTCTGATTTCTTTTTCCAGTACATGTTTGCTAGACAGTATACGAGTCAGGGAAACAGATGAGAAGAATGTAAAGATGTTAGTTTCAGACTGTTTTAAAGTTTTAGATGCATAAAAAAAGTACCAGGAAAATAACATGGAAAAAAAGAGAAAAAAGAAAATTGGAACACTGAAATTAATATAATAATATTGATCCACACAATAGGAAACAGACATGATTAATTTTTGGATAAATCTGTTGCATTGGTCCTCTTAGAAAAAACTGTTTTATAATTTTGTATTGTGGAAATGGTTTTCTATTTTTATTTATTTATTTTGTTTTATGATTTCACATAAGTGACCTGAAATTTTCCTTTTTTTTCCCCTTGTGCTTAAAAGTCTATTAAATCACAATACACTTAACAACATGCACACATACATACACACACACACACACACAAACAGAGAGAGAGAGAGAGAGAGAGAGTGAGAGAGAGAACACATATACAAAACCCACTAAATTTAGGTGTAAATTTATTGATACATAAAATAGAGTATATTTTTAATTAAAATAAGCAAAATTATTGAAATGTGTAGACACTAGTGCTTGCAATCTTGATAGTTTTCTGATTTCCACTCAGGCATTTCAAAGGTCCATTGTTCAAGATCAGTGTTTCCTTTAAGTACTTTTACATGCATTTAATTAGGGCTTCTTTTAAGTATTATGTTACTTTGTTTTCTGTTTTCCTTGTGGACTTTACACATAAAATATGCTGAATTCCATGTAATCATAATTTTCCTTCTCCCAGGAGTTAAAATACGTAACAACAAAATGCTATATTCTCTTCGGTCCAATATAAGACTAAAGTCTATTCTTCTGGAGACTGGGCTATCAAAGTGCATCCACTGAGAGGAACCCCAAAACCCTACTTTCAAAAGGCATCCTGGGTTGTCACCACTCAGATCCTATGGAGATGGGCAACAGATTTTGTGGGCATTTGCATAATTACAAATTCAGGTGGGTTACTGTTATTTCCACGTCTCATTTACTTAGTTTGTAAAAGAGGATAGTCGGAGTGTCATAAAAGAGCAACACCATACACAGAAAAGTACTAAACACACTAAAGTTCCCTTCAGAATGTTTGCCATATTTATGAACCACGCCTGATGACTGTGCAGGTCCCTGACCAGGTCTAAGTCGATGCTTGGGAAATGCTGAATGGTCAAATCCTTCCAGCTCTTCCAGAGGACCTAAATTTGGTTTCTAACTTTGTTAGTAGCTCCCAAGGCCTGTACCTTTGACTCCAGGGGATTCAACACTCTCTTCTGGACTCTCTAGGTACCTGTACCGCTGACATGCACGTATATTCACACAGACACACATTCTTAAACATAAAATGTAAACATGTTTTAAAATATCTAAATTAATATTCCATTTTATGTGCCCTTTTCAAAAGAATGCATTATACGCAGCCTGCTACACAGTGAGGTTTTTCTCTTCCTTTCTTTTGTTTTGTCTAGTTCAAATAAGACTTACTAACTCTGAGACATACCCTGCATTATTTCAATGTAATGACATCTTTTCCCCAGCAACATCATATGATTTTCCCCTCAACCTCTATTAAAGTGAAACAAGCACTTTTTAGAGCCATTAAAGTGCTTATTAAGAATAACCCTGGGCAAACATTAACTATAAGAATATATAATCCTGCAAGAGCATTGAATTTAATGAATTTCATCCTATAAGTTCAATGGAGTTGATGATCTTATTGGTGTGGGCTAAGGTGCAAGTGTCTTGGTAGAGTAAGGAATTAACCCAAGAGTCTAGTTTCCATAATGCTTTAATCTCATTTGTTCAAAGAATTTAAACGAGATAAGAGGTCCTGTTATCACTGACAGTGGTCTAATAATAAAGTGATACTGAAGAAAGAAGATTTCCTGGGCCTCTCTAGTCCCAAAGCTCCTAAAACAGAGAGAAAGAACAAGAAGAGAAGTGTACCGGTTGGGGTGGAAACCTAAAAACCCTGCTGAGGTCACAGAGAAAAAAAAATGGCTTCCTACCTGCCTTGTATCCCTTCATCTAACCCACACATAGCCTTCTCCCATCCAGATCAATGCAAAGAGGGTTCTAATCCTCATTACACTGTGTCCAACCTTCGACCAGGTTGACCCATAGGGATCAAATTGGCTGTGCAAAATTGACAGCCAAGAGGACCTGAATTTGAGTCCCTAAAATCCACATAAGAGGCTAGGGATGGTGGCTGGTGTCTCTAACCCCAGCAATGACAGGATGTGGAGGGGGTGAGGAACAGATCACTGGTTAGGTGACCGACCCTAAGAACTAAGTGTGAGCCTGAGAGCAAGCCGACACAGTGCTCTCCATGGAGTTGCTTCAGTTCCTGTCTCGAATTCACTCAGTGATTGACTATGACCTGAAATCTTAAAGCCAATAAATCCTTCCCTCCCATGAGTTGCTTTTGGTCAGAGTGGTTTATCACAAGAGCAGAAAGGAAACCAGAGCAGACAGACATTAGAAGGCCGACTTCCAAGTCTTCTAGATATGTCTGCAGCATTAGCTTTAGCCTTTTAGTCTTTGTTTCCTAAGCTGCTTTGCTACAGCACAAGGTCGCAGATAGGGTGTTTTGCTTTGCCATAGATGAAAGAAACCATCAACTTAAACTTCGTAGACTGTACAGTAATACAAATCTTTTCTCCTATTGGAGTTGATCTACTCACCTATTTTATTCTGGTGACAGAAAGTTAACTAATACAATGGATTTCAGCCGTGTTCTCACAATGATTCCATAAAACACTTTCTAGTTCTGATGTGACAAACTGTGACCCAAACTTGCTTCTAAAATACCTTTTACATCCAAGCAGCAGGTATCATACGAATAATGTTTTATTTCATTTTAGCTAATGTACAATTATGTTCCAGGTCATATTTACCTTTCTAAATAAGCCTGGAAAACAGATGTCTAACAGGTAGTTCCAGAAGGAAAACAGAAGTCAGAAGTTCATACCAGAAAGGCAAACCTCTGGCCCTTTGAGGAGCCAAAACGTTTCAAAGTCAAATCTGTCACCATGAAAGCTGGCTCCGAGTAGACAATGAAGAAAATAACAGTTTGGACATGTTGACAGGTATAACGTGTGGCTGATTGCTTCTGTTAGAATATGACACTAATTAGACAGAAGCCATTCTCTTGATTAAACCCTTCATTGACGCTCCAGTTTTTTTGTTTTGTTTTGTTTTTGTATTTTTCAAGGAAAAGCCAGGGGGATGGTGTGCACAGCCCATCCAAAGGTCTCTCTGCCCAGCCTTCCTCACATCTCCAGTCCCTCTCTTCTCCCTCTCTATGCTTAAGGAAATACTTGAACAGAGACTTCTCTGTAAATATCTGCTGATTCTAGCCTGGGTATTTCCTCAGCCTTTTCCACCTCTTGCTCATTCTCCCCTTGAGAAAGGTTTCTAGCCTACCTTAGAGACCTTAGTTAGCTTTAGATATTCTTTTCTAATTTACTTACTTATGTCTTTCTTTATTTGTGTGTGTATGTGTGTGTGTGTTGGGTTTAGTATGGTGTGTGTGTGTTGGGTTTAGTATGGTGTGTGTGTGTTGGGTTTAGTATGGTGTGTGTGTGTGTGTGTGTGTGTGATGTGATGTTTGTATGTGATATGGTATGCTGTATGTATTTAGTGTTGTATGTGTATGGGGTATATATGTGTAGTATGGTGTGTAGTATAGTGTGTGTGTCGTGTGATGTGCATGTATATGTGTGTGTGTCGTGTGATATGCATGTATGTGTGTGTGTGATATGGTATGGTATAGTGTGTGTGTTTCCAGGTATCGAACTGGAAGCCTTGAAAGTCCTAGATGAGTATTCTACCACCAAGCTACATCTCCTCGTTTCAAGTATTCTTAGTGCAAATTGTTATTTTCCTTTTCAGGTTCTCTCACAAAGCCTTGACATCTTTGGGGGCTTTAGAGGGATTTTGCCTTTCATTCATACAAATAAATAAAAAATAAGACTTGGGATATAGCGTCTAGTGAGAGTCATAACACAGAACAAGTGCATTTATTCTTTGAGTTACAATGAGTGAGAATCATTAGCAATGTGTGTTTCTAGAAACTGTCCCGTACCTGTTACCCAAGACACGCCTGTAGTTACGTGATGAAACTGATGGCAGGCTAAAGGAAAAGATAAGGGGCTTGAGCTAAGCTTGGATTGGGAGTGACAATGGGTCAGCAATGCCTTTTCCTTTATAAGGGACGGCCACGCCGTGCTATGAAGTACAAAGACCTTTAGATGGTTGAGGCCTGGTCATAACGTAGTGAAAAGATGTTAATAAACACCACATAAAAGCCAGTTTTAATAACATTAAGTCACGTTATCACAGAGAGATTTAGTATGCTGCTTTTACAATTAGACAATAACAACTTATGAACAATCCAGTGACTTCCCAAATAGATGGATGTTTTTAGTTTCTCAAAAATTACTTATATTTTTGGAGCAATGCTATGGGCTATTTACTTTGATCATAAGCTATCCATTTCAGTCAAATAGGTTTTAGTGGGAAAAGACACAATCATGTATGAGAAAGCCAAAGAAAGTAGGAAGCTGGGATATTTTGGGAAAACAATCAAGTTAATTTCTCTGGCTTCATGTTAATTCTAAATATGCTGGGTTTGAACTTTCAAACCACAGACAATTTATTTCATAGGCAGCTCTGCTGTCACAGTAGTCTCAGCTCAGCTTCCCAAGGCAGCAACACGATGGAGGGATGCACGGAGTGACTGTGTATAAACTCCAGTAACTAGAACTTCACATTGGTGTGGAACTCAGGCCTGTGGCCCCACAAGACAACAGCACAGTCAACAAGAAAGAAAGCCACTTACAGACTTCATCCCCTTCCAATTCTAACTTTCCAGTCACAAGGAAAAGAAAATTCAATCAAAAAGGCTTTAAATACTTTTTTCAGCTGGGCTAATGTATTTTCCTTTATTTCTGTGCTCTGCACAACCGTAGAAAAACAGCTCCCTCAGAAACACATGTCACATCTCCGTCATCCTCTCATTTTTCACTGTCCCAGTGTCAGTGATCTGGGCTGTGTTTTCTCCTGGGCAATACACGTACTGTTACAGCATGATGGCCATTCATATTTAATAATCTAAATGCAAAAATTATTTTAAATCCTAAAGATTATTTGGTTGTTTTGGGTCTGCAAATGGTTTTTCTTTTGATATCTCTGTCTACATAGGAAAGGCCAATTAAAAAAGGCAATGTACTTCAGTCTAACATTTTATACTTTGAGTTATTTTATGTCGGTTGGTAAGAGTATTAGTTAAAATGCTCTCTTCATTTAATCCATAATATTAAAAGCCTAACTGTTTTTAAGCCTATTTCTAAATATCTACTATTACTGTTGTCATTTTAAATTACACTTAATGGGTCTAAATGACAACAGGCCTAATGTCTGGGAAAACAGTAATATTCTTCAGCCTTTCTCTTCTGGGTGAAGGCACAATATTTTCCATCTAGGGATGCCTAGGGATGCATGGAGCTATTTTGAGTCCCCATACTTTTCCTTGACTATAACCACACACATTCGGGGTCACCGATAAGTACTAACAGACACTTTTGCCTAAGCAGTCAATTCTTTGTGGCCCGTCATTGAGAGCTCAGTCTAACCTTTCACAGAACAAAAGGCATTTCTCCTTTCAGTCCATGACTCACTTCTTTTGAAAGGGTTCTTCATTTAAATTTTCAAGATTCCTCATATCATAAGCCTTTTCCCACTGCTGGCCTTTAGTCCTTAGACACATGACACCACCTTCACCTGGCTTTCCCGAGAGCTTCAGAAGGACCCTTCACAGAGCACACAGGACGAGAAAGAAGTGGCAGCAGCAGCCATTTGGTGACTGACTGTCACCAGGAACTGGGTACCCAGTGGTCAAAAGGTAGAAAAAAAATTATTGTGGGCAAGCTTTTTTATCTCCTTTACACTGACTCGATCCCCTGGGCTTCTTCACCTCTGCCTTACAGTGGAAATGGTGTGCTGGGTGTCCAGACTGTTGGGCTCACATTAACTCAATTTTACCATTGAATGTTTCGCCTGATGTTAAACAGATGTGACGGCTACTCTAGCCGCCACTGTAGGTGTTTATTTAAAGAACTCATTTCCCACAGTCGGTTCTCCACTTTACAGCTCTCCTACAGCATTCTCGGGTCAACCCAACCCCCTGGGTCTTTGGAAATGATGAATCCTTAAAAAGATGTTTTCCCCACCGAAACCACCAGGTAAACGTGACAAGCAATCAGTCTTCCAGGCAGCAATCAGCCAGACCACTTAACAAACATACCGCGCAAACAAAATAATTAATCTACGCCCTGTCCTGAAAGGTAATTAATCTAATCTGCTCCAAGCGATGTGTTTGTTCACGGTACAGTGTTTTGTTTCATAGTTGTCATAGTTAAGGGTGTCAGAGACGGTACAAATGTGTTAACCAGTTTAAAAGAATACTAATTTCAAGAGGGAGGTGTGACACAAATGTTGATGCAGTGTGGGATGACTGTTCCCTTTGTTTGCAGAGGGGCAACAACACGGATCAATGTCAAAGTAGAACAGAAAGGAGACAGCTGTAGACTAAGAAACACTGGAAAAGATCAGGCATGAGATTATAGGCCTGAGAAAAGTCTACGAGCTAGACCAACGTTTGTGTTCCAGGGAAGGGCAGATGAAATTAGTCAAAACTCTGCCCATGAAAGAGACTAAAACGAGGAACAGAGGCAAAAGGCAAGGCTTCCCTGAAACCTGTGCGCACGCATGCGCACGAGAGTCAGCTGACTTTGTCAAAAGTGGGCTAAAATCAGGAAGCTAATTCTGATCATTTCTAACCATCCCTCTCAGCTATTTCTGTTCGGCGATCCTGAGTTCAATAATTTTATTTTAATAAAAGGGTGAAAAAATCCAGGAGAAGGCTTCTTTTGGATAAAATACACATGGAGAGAGAAAGAAAAGATCGTGGGAGGGTCCTGAGATGGAATGAGTTCCTGTTTTATCTGAGGGTTCAAACCAAAAGGAACATTTGTCCATCCATGGAATATTCTATTTTGCTTAATTCCATATTTTTATTAAGATGTAGATTAATGATAAATATTTTAATAACAGTACCATTAAACTTGTTTTTAAAAGTTTTGGCACTTCCAAGATAAAACCAACTACTGGAATGATCAATCATGCAGAACAAGATCTTTCTTTAGTGATTTTATGTAATTTAAAGCATGACTACAAACAAACCTCTTTTTATATTAATATTAATATATAATAATTATAAATTAATATTCAATATATATTAATACATTACATGATTATAGATATTTAAATATGAAGACCTGCATAAGACAACAACTTATTTAGACACTTTACTTAATATAGACATTTCATTTTAATACACAGAAATTTGGCAATAGAGGTAAGGCCCTGGAAGGTTATAAGGAAATCTTATCCAGGACTAAGAGGGGCACCAACGTTGGCTACTTGATCAGTATCTCTCTACCTCCCAGAGAAGCTCATATCCAGTGAAGAGTTGGGTTTTTTTTGTTTGGTGGTTTTTTTTTTTTTTTTTTTTTGAGACACGGTTTCTCTGTATAGCCCTGGCTGTCCTGGAACTCAGAAATCCCCTCCCGAGTGCTGGGATTAAAGGCGTGTGCCACCACGCCCGGTTTAGGAGTTGATGCAGGAATCTTAACATCTGCTGTCCCTCTTGCTTGGGTTCTGGCATGGCTAGAGGATCCAGGATGTTAGGTCAAACTCAGTCTTACAAAGGTACTATAATTCAATATTTCCAATTCCCATTTCTTCTCTGACTTCCCAGTGCCCTCTGCCTTCCTTTCTTGCTTCTGTGCTTCCTACTTCCCATTTTCATTCTTTTTCTTTCATTCTTCCATCTTTACTTACTTTTGGTTTGGTTTGGTTTTTTTGGATACAAGGTCTTACTTGAATCTCAGGCTGATCAAAAACTTACTATGTAGCCCAGAGTAGTCTCAAACACATGGCAAACTTTCTATTTCACTCTCCTAAGTACTGGAATTGTGGACCATAGAAGTCATCATGCCCTTCAGAGGGGACCTACTTGAGAAGATTCCACATGTGTTTATATCATGCCCTAGTAATTCCTTCCTCTATCCCTGCCAGCACTAATCATCACCCTAAATATTTGAAACTTCTATATAATCCATTATGTTTTACCATAAGATATTTCTGTTTTCTATATTACTTTAAAAAGCCATCGTCTTCCACATGTCATCACTTTGGGGATTCCCATTGTTAAAATAATCATTGAATTAAATCTACAGAGCAAGCAACAATATGAGCACAGTTTTCAAAGTATAAACTGAGCCAATGAGCATTTACTCAAAGATGGTGGTGAAGTGAATTTCTGGAACTTATATACAATGAGAAAGGCACTTCCCATGCCTCTCCATCATCAGAGCTTCTCACTAAAAGAAAAGGATACTGGAATGACTTGACTTGTGAAAGAATTCTTTACCCCCCAAAACATTGGGTGCTCATGGTTGAAAACAGGTGATGTAAAGAAAATGCCATATGAATGCATATTGTAGTCACATTTCCCAATGTGAATCTCATAAGCTATTAGCCTTCAGGGAATGCTTGTAGTTGTTATTATATAGATATTGACAAGTAGATAAATTCATAAAATTCTACATCAAACAATGTAAAATAAGCTCTGTTTCTCAGTATTACACAAAGCCTTTCATGTGCTAACATAAAGCATAGATTTTGAAGAGGAAGTGTTTTATATAGAACTTCAATTCCATTTGAATATAGAAGCCTTTCCAGGGTAGTCCCACTAAAATAACAGACTATTCTTGCATATAGGATGTAATCAGAAGGAGTTAACTGAATAATAATTAACAGGTCAATAAAATCGTTGATATATTTGTTGTCATTATAGATACAACAAACTCATCTTGATGGCCAAATGTTTGGCATTTGCAGTAAGTCACAGACTTGAGAGCGCAGGCAGTGAAGGTATCCACAGTAAAGGGTTACATATGACTATGCATATCCCAGATCCATGAGGAGATTAACTCTGTTACGTCCCATATCTGCTACACTGAGGAATGCATAGTCACAGCTGAAAGTCCCAGACTTTTCAAAAACAAAAACTGGTTTCTCCATCTGTTCTCAGCTCTAGACAATGAAAGGAAACATGGTACTCTAAAGTCAGTTCTTCCCTTAGCACATGGCACAGTCATTGACAATGACTGAAGTAACCATGAATACTCAGCATTCCTATTCTGCAGTCAATACCCAACAATATCCCTCATTAACAAAGTCAAGATCACAGGCTGAATGTGTGACTGCCAAGAGGCCTTGAAAATTCTTATTTCCCTTTAATTCCTTAAATACACAAAGACAAGGCACTATTTTTCACATTACACTCCACAGTGTTTCTCCTTAGATGGAAATAGAAAGGTAGCATGAGCACAGAACTTCAAGAGGTAAAAGTAAGAAACAAGATTTCAAAGCTAATCTAAGCTGTACAGTGAATTGGAGGGCATCATGTACTACATGAGACCCTATTTCAGATAGATAGGTAGATAGATAGATAGATAGATAGATAGATAGATAGATAGATAGATAGATTTATAGATAGATAGATGGATAGGTAGATAGATAGATTTATAGATAGATAGATGGATAGGTAGATAGATAGATAGATAGATAGATAGATAGATAGATAGATAGATAGATAGATAGATAGATTCATAGATACATAGATGAAGGAATGGATGGATGGATGGATGGATGGATGGATGGATGGATGGATAGATGGATGAATGATAGATGGACAGATTATGGATGGATAGATGATGGATGGATAGATAGATAACATATTGGTTGCTGATAGTAATAATCGAATACTTTAAAAGACAATAGTCCATGCTAGTTGTAAGAGACCACTTTGATTGGCAATCCCTCATTCAGTGGAAACTATAAAACTGGCTCAAATAAATCTCTAGGCATTTAGTGTTTTTGAGGCTGTGTTTTCACTCAAGAACTCCCTTGTGGAGAATTCATCTTTGACCTCGTTGTTTGTGCCATACTTGAGAAAGTTAGGTTAGTCCCATCTACATTGAGCAGAGAACAGCAGTGCTTTCTGATATCTGGAGAACCAGTGGAATGACTTTCCTTGCTCAATTGTTTCTCTTGTAAGAGGAATGGTTTGTCAATAATAATATCATTTCAAGGCAAATGTTTCCATTGACATTTTCACTCCATAACTTGAAGAAGAACTACTAATCGTGAATACAAACTTACAATTTCTATGCAGAAATGAGAAGACACTGTTCATGGTCCTAGTATAGACCAACCTACAGGTCACCAACATATACAGAGAAAGGTATTTACTAGGATAGAAGATCATACAGTGCCTCACATAACCCTTCTAGCAGTCAGCTCACTCCACAAAAATAGAAATGCTTTTTAAGTATTTCTTAAAGCTCATGGAGGATCCTGGCCTCTTTGACTGTAAACTCTGTGTTAGTATGGAATGATTACTTTAGGGATTTCTGTAGCATTCATGGGTGGCTCTGTGACATCACATCTTTAACACATGACTGAAAATGATGAGGGGTAGGAGGGAGGACAAAAGACCAGTAATTGAAATGGTGGTGGTTTCTCTCTCTTGGGATTCAGGTGCTACTGCGGCATGAGTAATGGCTCAGAATCTCCTGCTTGGTATTCAGGGACTGGGCAGGCGCATGTGCAGACGGGAAGCCTCGGAGTCATGGCGTTGCTCTTCTAAGGAGTCACCTTTTGGCTTTCTTTACCAGTGCCACCCCGTGGCCTCCTGAAATGTACCTCTGCGAATAGGCAAGCAGAGTGCCAGTCTCATTTCCCAATTCACTAGGTTTCTAGGTGACAGGCACATCAATAAAGCCAGGGAGAAGTGGCAGAGAATGTGACATGCCTTTCTAGGAACCACCTGGCTGAAAGCTGTAATTCTCACCAAAAGAAGCACAGAATGGATTTTACAATTTACCCCTAGGTGCTATGTGATATGAAAAAATTAGACTCACTATAGAGATATGTTTACCTCTGTTACAAAAGATAAGAGATTTGATAAAATTCACTGAAGAGCTGCAAGTAGCCAATTTGCTACATTTAAATGTATTTATAATATTACACAGTGATTCTGAGATAGGAAACACTGAGCTATTAGCATCTACTGCAATCAAATTTCAGCATAAATAAAATACTTTTAAACTGTAATACATCATGGGAAACAGAGTAGATCAGAAAATCAAATTCAAACTCAGACTCTTAAGATTATATTTACTATATTAATTGAAGTCTAGATGTGTTTCTTTCTTTGTGCAGCCGGGATTAATAAATTTGAAATATGATGCTTTTATAAACAATTGCATTTATGCTTTTATTTCCCAGGAGGGCTTTACTTTTTCCTTAAACAAAGAGAACAGAACTGCTATAGTTAATGAGATGGCATAGTGGACACATCTAATAGCACTTGGGCTACCTCCTGTACATGAGCATGAAAATGTCAAAGGGTCACAGGCAAAAACTCTTATGGAAACAGTTCTTTTCTGAATGCTTTGAGCTCAGGGCGCAAGAATTAAATACATCTGTATATAACAATAAATACCCTGAACTATTCATTTCAATGCTTAGGATCTGTTAAGTTATATGAAATAAATTTTGCCTTAATAAAACAGTTACAAAATGCATACCTTACATTGCTCACTTAATATTGCCCATCTCTAAATTAGACTTTATTTTTACACCCATTGGAATTGTATGAGACATGAACCAATTTGGGATAGGATTCTTATTCCCAGTTAATAGATGGGAGGAGAGGGACTTCATACGAATAGCCAGGTTACTCAAAGCACATTAGTGTTAACATGTGACAGGGTGTTCAAAACCTGGTGTCTTTCTGGGACAATTATTCCCTACTTTGTGTTCCTTGCCTCTTTCTAAATAAAACAGCCACATTGAAAGTATTTGCCTAGTCTAATATTCCACTAATCATTCAAATTAGAACAAAACACCCAGCACTGACTACACACAATTGTGAAAATCAACACAACACATGTTAATGGAGAGAAATACATACAGATGGCTAAAAGCCAATTAAACTTGAAAAATCATTTCAATTTAAAAATTGAGCAGTGGTGGTAAATGTGGAGATTTTTTTCCCCTCCCTCTCTCATAATAGCCAAATCGGCTGATGGCTCATTTCATTGTGCAGCAATATTCTGACTTTTCTCCTAGAGCTGAAAATGCCTATTTACCAGAATGAGAAAAATACTTACACTCATGTAAACTGCAGTGGTAAATTATGCATGCACAATTAATCCACAAGTACAGCCTTGGGTTTGCTTAAAGTTCCTGAGGCATAAGATGCAGGTGCTGTGATGATAATTTATCAACCCCTGGATTTTTAGGAGTCTGTTCAGATCAAGCCGATTGTGTAGAAAATGTTCACTGTTTAAAGGAAATCGTGGAGATGAATTCCTCAGCTTCCCCTCCCTCTAACACGCTATTCATTACTGAGCTCCCAAGATGTGAAAGACGAACACTTCTGGGTCTTTTTTGATATAGTTTTGAGAAAGTACTGTTAGCTAACAAATCCAGCCCATAATAAATCTTCTTTATTTACTGCCCACCTGGCTGTAGCTCTATCAGGATCAGCAGGAGAAAAGGATAAAATCTTATCAGTGAACTGCGCTGACACCACATGCAATTTCCTTTTCAGGACTTGGGGGACGTGAATTGCACACTAGTTCTTTCAGACTCCCAAGTGACAGTTGCATTTTCCAGGGTGATGTGCACTGTCCAGAAGGAGCTGTTTAACTAAGGCTTTGCCGTCCTCTCTTCATTCTTTACCTGATTCAGAAAAGCTGTGAATGGCATGAAGAACATTCAAGATAGGGAGGCGGACAGAGAGACAGAGGTTGAGCAGTGGGACTCAAAGGGGAAGGGAAAAATAAGAAACCTCAGAAATATCACAATACCTGAAACCACCCAAAATAATGGTTTATTTATTCCGTATGAGAAACTGAAAACAGGGAGTGCAGAAACTCTACTTTATAGCACAGACTCACACAATGGCAGTCTACATTAAAGAATGAAAGAGACCCTATTATTTCCAAGACAGCAGCCCTGGTTTGGTGCAGCAGATGTGGGAACACAATAGAAGACACATCATGTAGCCCACTGCTGGGGGTGCACTTGGGAAACCAAATTGTCAAGCTTTCACATATTTTCAGATCAGTAGCTTTGGAAGTTACAGCAACATGAAGCAGACTAGTACAAACTTTTAAGTTTGAACTATTTGGATACAACTTTGTGAACACAGTATAAACAAATGACTTATGACTTTATAGGCAATACTCAAATCCATACATGAGGATAATATCCTGAATATAAGTTGCAATAGTAAGTTAACTTTCAAATTTACTTTGTGTCAAACTGTTTTCAATCTTTTAGTTATTATAAACATGATTTCAATGGTGGTCATCTGATAAATAGTTTATCTCCATGTTTGCTAGCAAATGCAAATAATTTTATTACAAAATAAAACTAAGTTTTAATAATGTGTTATGTATTCTCCTTATTCTTCACTAATCAAATGTGTAGTCTAGATATAAAGTAGAATGTAAGTAACACATTTAAGCAAATTAAGAAATTCAATGGCTTTTTCATTTAGTCATTTATCTAGCCTTAGATTGAAATGATTTGAATAGAAAAGATCATATAGAAAAAAATCAAATTGCATAATCTCTGCAAAATTTTCCTTCTACAAAAGTATTATTGTCAACTGTCTCAATTACTGTCTCATTGCTTTGATGAAGTACATGATCACAACAACCAAAGGAAAGAAGGTTTACTTTGTCTCACGGTTTGAAGAGACAGAGTCAATTATAGCAGGGACGTCACAGCCCCTGGTGCCAGGAGCAGGGCTGTCTCATCAGAACAGACTGGGAAGCAGACAGGCAGGTGTGAAGAGAGTGCAGACTTTCAGGGAGCCTCTCTTTCTCCTGATTTATTCTGTCTGGGTCCCAGCTCGTGGGACAGCTCCATCTACATGTAGGGTGAGCCATTCCTCCTCAGTTAAACCTTTCTGGGATTGCCTTAAGGACACTCTCAGAGGTTAATTTCCTGGGGATTCCAAGTCCAGTGAGGCTGATGATATCAACTGATCTCCACCTTCCTTTGCTATGCAATTCTTCCAGACATTTTCTTTGTAAATGGACATGAAAATAACGTAGCCAATGTGCTTGTCTCTGAAAGCTCTTTGTTTTGAATGGTTTTTATGCAATCCATCCTGACTGGGATCTTGTAAATGGGTGACTAGAATTCTGCTTTGTGGTTTTGTCATACTTCAGTCAAACACTCCTTATTCTTACCTGTTTATGCTATTCACACTCATTTTCAAGCTTTAAACACTTCTTGAGCCAACTTTCGAGGTCACTTTTCCTCTCCCAAAACTTAGTGCTTTCTCAGAAATGGCCAAATTGAATTCATCCACTGATATTACACATACAAAGCCTGCCCAGGAATAGCTACAAAGGCTACAGGAAGGGGAGCAACGGATTGAATATAAATGTGGGCAAAAAAAATATTTTGTATAATTTTTCAAAGGAATAAAAGTCAAGATCACAAGTTATGAGAATTTTCAACAAACCCCTTGATGCAGTGATCAAGCCTTAGAAATTTAAATCAGAGCCCTCTGGCCACCTTACTTCTGAGTAATCAAAAGCTCAGTCTCTCTGTCTATGACACATTGACATAGAGTAGCCTCTTACTCCAAAGAGTCATTTCTTCTCAAATAAGGCGTTTCATTATTTCATTCCCTGGTTGCATTTAATCCTTCAGTATATAAACCACCTCCTCTCCTTTCACTCAGCACTCAGCAAAACAAAGGTGATTTGAAGCAACACATTCTTACTATAGCAGCTCTGAGATGAAATCCATCTCTGAGGAGGAGAGATGGGCAAGTGGTGAAAGAAAATGATTTTTTATTTTTTATTTTGCACTAAGCTAACAACTTCTCTCCACTTTTAATAGAAAAGGACAACGACTACTTTACGGGTTTAGAGCAGTGGTTTTTCACTAGAGTCATATATCAGATATCCTGCATATCAGA
The DNA here is from genome assembly GCF_000001635.26 of Mus musculus. Lineage (NCBI taxonomy): Eukaryota > Metazoa > Chordata > Mammalia > Rodentia > Muridae > Mus > Mus musculus. Next base: position 110,031,995 of record NC_000069.6, read on the forward strand.
TGTTTACATTATGATTCATGATGATAGAAGAATTACAGTTACGAAGTAGCAATGAAAATAATTTTATGATTATGAGACACTGCAACATGAGGAACTGTTAAAGGATCAAAGCATTAGGAAGGAGAGAACCACTGGTATAGAGGAATATTATAATCAGAGTCTTGAGTTTTAGGTACATACACTTTGTAGCCTGCAAACGGAAGTGCATGGGCTGTCCTGCTGTTTTACTCACTATATCTTACATGATTTTATCTGGTGTTCTGATCATAGGTGAGAAACTCTGCAGTGGTTGATTTGCATTTATCATACTATTTGCTACAACCATGTCAGAGAATGTTTCTCTTACCACTAACTTTTAATATCCTTAATACTTAACATTTGCATATTCTTTAAAGAAAATGCATATAAATATTAATGTCTGTGGTTATGGAATAAGAATGGCCCCCATAGGTTCATATATTTGAACGCTTGGTTCTCCATTGGTGGACTAGGATTAGGAGGTGTGGTTTTGTTGAAGATGGCGTGTCATTGGGGATGGGCTTTGAAAATTCAAAAGTTCACCCTAAGCCCAGTCTGTCTCTGCCCCCTGATAGTGAAGATATGCTCTCAGCTACTGCTTGCCATGTCTGGCTGCCTCCTGTCTCAGTTCCTGCCACAATAGTCAAGGTTCCACACATCGAAGCTGCAAGCAAGTGCCTAATTAAATGCTTTCTTTTATAAGTTGACTTATCGGATAGTAATTAAGATAAGTAAAATTTGTTCATTGATAAAATCAAAGTTTCACCAACAAGGTAATGAGCATTAGTAGAAGGAGTAATGCTAGGTTTGACCTAAGATACATTCATGGCACCATGTTGACCCCCAAATCAAGTGGGCAGTCCAGTTTCTTTAAATGAGATCCAGAAATGGAATCTTTCAACATTTATTCAACATAAATGGGTTTTCTATGGAGAATTAGGTACAGAATATTATTAACCAGTTCATTTACTTTACTTAGACCACTGGGCCTTTGCAGTTATCTTACTTACTGAACATGAAAGGAGCTGACCAAATTTTCATTGTTCCAAAGAAATGGTTTAAAGTTTTTTCTGTCCTCTAATGTCCTTTCATAAGGAAGACCCAGCTCCAATTTTACATAATCTGCATAGACCATTACCTGGGGACTTTTTCCTGTGCTATAAACACCATGGCTTCATCCTGTCCATTTATACCCAGTTTCAGCCTTTCCAGGCAGCCTCTTGGCCAAGAACCCATTAGTAATTTATCAAAAGAGCAAATGTCATTATGCAGGAAGCCAGGGGAACTATTTTGCATTTGATTTCTGGTTCTGATAGCATTAGTATTGATTTAGTATTCTCCAGCATGGCAAGGCTAGACACAACAGATCACTGTACTTTTGAACTGTCAATCAAATGATCCAAGATTTCCCAAGATATCTGAGCTCATGACAGTTGAGGGTCTATCTCATAGCCTGAAATATTTCCTGAGATGTTCTTACATCAAAATATTCAGTAGGAAGTGGCTGCTTTGTCACCAAATAAGGAAGATTTTTAATGAGGAAATGTTGGTAGTTATTTCCAGAAGCATTGGAAGTAAAATATGAGCAAAGTGGTAAAGCTGTAAAAAAAATCATATGATATAATTAAAACTTAAAAAAAAATTCCAAGTGACTTTAAGGGAATTTTTTTTATATTTGTTATCTCTTAAAAGAAAAAAAGTAAAAATATAGAGGGTAGAGATCATCTTGAAACCATTGAGAAAGTGAGAGATGTTTTAAGAAATTTTTTAATATTTAAATCTTCACCAGCCATTATGTAATTAATGTGTTTATACTGTGCAGAATTTGCTATTATATTTCCACTAATTGATTAAAAGAAGATCAGTTGGACTACCGAAACCAAATAATTGTTTGGTTATTGATGAAAAGCATTGAAAGCACATGATGTTTTCCCAAAAGGCTTAATGGTACAAGCCTAGCAAATTAATGATTTGAAGCCTCCCAGAGAAACTCAGTGAAAACCCATCTCAAATGAAAGTTACGAAACACTGGGGCTGTTTGCTTAGCGGGAGAGGACTTGCCTAGGACAAGCAATGCTCTGAGTTCAATCCCAAGAACTCAGAATCATAAATTTTTGGGCAGAAGCAACATCACAAAAAACATCTAACAATTGCAGGACACCTTCACAGGCCAAACTGACTCCAAACAGCCAGAGGTTCCCCCCACTAAGTCCTCTGGGCGTTCTCTGTCCTGGGTATGACATTTGGAGTGCTTCGCATACAGGGTTAAGTAGGTAGGCGTTGGAGATAAACACTCTGACTTTACCACTCTTTACTGTAAGTGTAAAGCATGTGACTAAGTTATTGACAAAGTTGGGCCATAATGTTGCCAGAGGCTTATTGTTCTTGCTGAAAAAAAATATAATGAGTCAAATAATTTGCCAAAGCTTATCTGTGGTTGTTTCTGGGACAGATGAACTATATTTTTCTGTTATATCATCTGATCTTGTACACTATAGCAATTTCATAGCAATAATGTCCAGCATTACACGGTATGTACTTATTTTTCCTCACAAGGCATCTCCTATTGAGCTCCACCTCCACTGTCATGCATCTATATTTCCGTTCTTTATATTAATCATCAGTTTCATGCTATTGTCTTAAGGTCTTGTGTCCCCCACACTGCTACTTTAACCCACTTCACCATCATATTGTTGATGGCCTCAGGTTCTTTCTCCAGTGATACTTCATCGCTCTGTTCTAATGGTTTCACAGAGCCTACATCAACATCTGGCCTGCTGGGCTTAATAACACATACTGAGTACTCATTGATGGGATATCACCCCACATAACTCAGAAGTCACTTATCTATCAATCACTATAATTTCAGAGGAATGGAGGCCAACTCACTGGCTAAGAATTATCTTTTTTTTTTCCATGAATTGAACTTCTTACTCTTGGATTAAGAAAATTAATGTGTTGGGGATATATTTATTTGGTAGAGTTCCCGCTTAGCATGCATGAGGAACTGGGTTTGATACCCAGTACTACACAGACTGTGTGGTGGAGCACACCTGTAAGAAGAACACCCAGGAGGTGGGGAGGCAGGGGCATCAGAGCGTTAAGATCTTCAGGGCAGATATTTAACCTCCAAATGAAACGCCAGATCCTAGTCCACCCTTTAACCCTGTTCCAGGCTAGTACTTAACAGATTCATCTGGCTCCTGGGCCTTGAGTGGCATAATCTATGGAGCTGAGTTGTGACAAACAAAGCAGCATTCATTAAAGATCCAATTCTGTTCGAACATGTTAGGGCTTCCTGTCTGACATTCAGCGGTGCTCCTGCTTGCAGCCTGGGCTGCTGGGTTTTAATTTGTTTCTGTTCCTTCTCTGTCTGACTCTCCTTTGTAAAACTCTCCTCTACTCAACACAGGTAACTTTTCTTTACCACCCTAGATGGTGTTTTGTTTTGTTTTGTTTTGTTTCGTTTTGTTTTGTTTTTCTCTCTCTCATTTGTGGTTTCATATTCTCCTTTACCTTTGCAGCCTGGAGACTGCTTTCTCTAAGGTGTTCAGTAAGTACATACTTAATCCATGAATGAGCTGGATTGTAGCTATGCATTGCTTATGTCATATTGTATTACAACTTATGTATCCTTTTTTACCACTAATTAAAAAGTACTCATCACATACAGAAAGCATGAAAACTCATCTCTTCTCATAAAACGCATGCTGAGGCGATTTTTACTCTGCCTACACCCTGAATGTCTTGATGTCTCAAGCTCCAGGTATCTAGTTTTATCTCTGCCTTTATATTTATTCTTTATGCTTCTAGGCCTTGGCCCTAAACTTGAATAACTTGCATGTCTTAAGTTTGTCTGATTATCAGATCTTTGACCTGTCATGTGAAATAATTTTTTAAAAAGATTTTTTTTTTTTGTTTTAGGGTCACTTAAAGAAACTCATATTTTTATTATTATATAATAACTTCCTATTTATGGGCTACTTTGTAGTTTTCAACCATGTATACAATAGACTAGCATTTCTCTTTACTATTCATTTATGGTTGGATCGAGATGCCCACTCTTTCTATACCCATTACTCCATCCTACTCTGCCTTCAAATAGTGTTCTACTCTCTACTACTTCTGTGAGTCTATCTGCTTATCACTCATTAATATGTGTACTTATGTATTGTACTAGGGATTGAAACTAGGGCCTTCCCAGGCAAGGCAAGCACTCTACCCCTGAGTGACACCTCAAGCCTTTCTACCTGTCTTTGAGCCAGGTTCATACTATGCTGACTATGTCAGTTTTGAGCTTCCTCTGTATCCTGACTGACTTTGAACTTGTAATCATATGGCCTCAACCTGTCAAATAGTGGAGGTGACAGTCCTGGGCCAGCAGGTGACACCCAACAAATATTCCCAAAGTGCCTGCTTTATGCCAGGATACATGCTTGGCATTGGCTGACAAGCAGATCAAGCTATTTTAACCAGCAAGAGCTTAAAAAATATGATGCCTTTGTTCAGTCTTTGTTGAATGTTTTTGTGCTTGATTTAATTTGGTATCCTGCCTCTGCCTTAGTTAGGAGTTTCGGGGGAAATAAAGTAGAGAGCAAGTACTCCTGCTATGAGGTCTATGTCCTCTGCTCCTGTTTGACCCTCCGTCCTTTCGCCCATTGTATTCTGCCTTCTCTATTGTTAAAGGAACCGTTTTCTATAATCATATGTTCCACCCTGTCAGTGTACAGTTGTGTATATTTTAAATGAATTAATGGTTGCCCTGGACATTATGATACATACTTTAAAGTGATCTATGTCTATCTTTAAACCAAACTACCTAGCTTCATACACAGAGAAAGCCTTATTATAGTACTGCTCATCGTTCATACCTATCCCTGTGGATACTGCTGCTGTTCACCTCACTGATCCATGTGTTCCCTGTCTTCCATGCAGTCCCCCTGTACACTGCTACTACTGTGGCCTGAAGGAGTTATCCTATAGTAGTTAGGGACAAAAAACAAAAAACTTAAAAAAAATATTAACCTTCTATATCTTCTTTATGGTTACTACTGCTGTGATGAAGCACCATGAGCAAAGCAACTTGGGGAGGAAAGGGTTTATATCTCTCACAGTTCAAATGCAGTGAGGGGAGGAACTCATACAGGGCAGAAACCTGTTGCTTAATGGCTTGTTCACCATGGGTTGTTCAGCCTGTTTTCTTACAGATCCCAAGGCCAGCAGGGATGGAACCACACACAATAGGCTAACCCACTCCCATTAGTCACTAATTAAAAAAAAAAAAAAAAGGAATGCCTTACAGCTGGACCTTATGGGCACATCTTCGCAGTAGAGACTCCTATCTCTCTGAAGACTCCAGCGTCAATCAAGTTGACATAAAACTAGCTAGTGCATCGTCTTTTATCCCTGCTTTGATGTTTTTCCATCAAAATATTTCACATTTCTACTCACATCCATTTCCTTCTGCCTAGAGACGTTTTATCTTTAATTCTGAAGCACACTGTTGAAGAATGCTGAATTCTATGCTCTTTCTCTCTTTACTCAACATTTTGAATATTTCACTCTGATTTTGATACTCGATCTTAATCGGAAGCTCACTGTAATTATTATATAAATTATACATTTCTCTGTGAGTAAGGCATTGGAATTTATTTCAATTATGTTTGTTAATGGTTTTCTAAAACTTTAATGTGGTGTGCCTTGAGTTCTCAGTGTGTGTAGAGGGTGTGTGTGTAAAATGCTTTTGTTTTGACTTCAAGAGTCTGTATCCTGCAGCTTTTTAAATTGGTTCTTTCTTGGTTGGGTGATGAGCCATAAGATAAGGGTAATTCTATGAGTTTTGGTTAAATTTCTGTATTTTCATGGGGTCTTCTTTCCCACCTGTGTTCATCTTAAAGTTACTTCCACACACAACTAGTGGTCCCCTGTCTGTATTTTCTTGTTTACAAAATTACTAATGCATTTTCCTGTATACCAAACACTTGCATCCCAGTTTTTCCCATTTGGTGAGATTGTCAGGTGGAAGGTGGTGGTGATGGTAGATCTGGAGTAGAAGACATGCTTTTTCCTTAGCTGATGAAAGAGCCAATTATGGAAGCATAATGACCCATATTCTAGGGAAGGTAAGTCTTCAACCTATGTCATGTGTGAAAATGTGCATGTGTGCACATGCACACAAGTGTGTGGAGGGGGCATGTTTGGCATGTCCTCTGAAGCTATTTTTCTGACTTTCTCTTATATGTGCTAATTTTTACTGGATAACCAATAACTTATCAAAATCTGCCTTGCTGTGTTCCTACCAGTTCAAGTCCAGCAGCATGGTCCCCATGTGTACAGATCTTGCCTGCTTCTCTGAGTGTATCTATCTCTGCAGAACTTGGGTTAGGGATGTCCACTCTAATCTCATCTCTGAAAGGCACAGTGAAAGTGACTAATTTTCAGTTTGGCCAGATCTTTCTCCTAAAAAGGACAGGGACAATGATTTCAAAGCTCTTCCCACATTGAAACTGAAGCCAAAAGGCCCACAGCAAGCCCTGTGAGTTTAACAGAGTTTGAATTCTGCTGCTGTCATTAGCAGCTATGCAACCCTGGGAAAATTACCTAAGCTTTTAAACCCCAGCTGCACACTGGTAAACTTAGAATAATTATAAGGAGCTTAAATTAAACAAGGCATTGCCTTGCATCGGATCTAGCACACACAAAGTGCTCAACAAAAGTTAGCTGATGTTATTTCCCCAAGGTCATTTTCATTTCTGCTTATGCCTGGTCCTCAGCTGGAGACTTGCCCAGACCTCTGTGCCTTCCTCTGTGCTGTGTTTGTCCCACATCTGAGCTTGGTACTGCATGGGAAGTCCAGGAATAATGAAAAGTTAGAAGCTATAGGTGTGATAGCACCTGTCCGTTTGAATACCTAAGCTTTCTTCAGTGTTCATGGGATCAGTTAAACCTGGACTTGAATGAGGGTGCGAGTTCATTGAACCTGGGGAGAATCAAACTCAGATGTCGCATCCTTCATTTCTCAGCTGTACCACCCCAAGGATATTTCTTTCTCTGTCCCTGCAACAGTTTTCTTATCTGCACAAGAAATGTGGAATGCTTCCCGCCTCACAGAATAGCTGTGTAGATCAAAAGAAGGATTCCATTCAAATGGGACAGTGATTTACACAGAAGCACTAACTCAGAGTTAAGCATGAATAGCATTGATCACACAGATCTGAAAACAAGTCCAAAGGTTTCCTTGACCATCTCAACAATGGCAAGTCCTTATTTCATTATGCTTTGGGATGCCTCTAATTCTCTCTCTATTACAATATTTAATCTATAAATGATACAAAAATATGTAAATGGACAAAGTGCCTGTCCCCGAAGTATGAAGTCACAGAAAAACCTAGGCAAAAATAAGTACAGGTCACTCTCTGTGCCCCCTTCCTTCTTTCCATGCTTAGAAGTAAATAATCTGTCCTGTTTTAGAGTAGGAACTAGAGAAGACAGGCATGTGAGAGGAGAATGGCAGATAAAATTACACAGACTTCAGTGAGACAAACCTTGGATATAGGAGAAAATATTATAAGATAAAATATTAAAAGCCAATATTTACAAAAGTCAAGAAACAAATATTCCATAGTTGAAATCTACAAAGAAAATTCCACTCCTAGGCGCACTGCTAGTCACTGTATCCACAGAAGAAATCTGATTTCCAGGTAGAGTGGATGGTAAAAGACCATGATTATCAGGGAATTTACTAAAAGAAACTGATTGCCATTCTGAATGTTTTCCAAAATGCCATGAGCACATTTCTTTCTCAGTAGAGGATACAATTCATCAATTGTTAAGATTGATTTTTCTAAGCAGAGCACTCCAGATAGGTTTTGAAATTGTACACATTGCATTTCCTTTTTAGAGTCATAATCAAGGATGCTTACTTAAGGACCGAAAAGTTTGAGCATCCTTAAATGATCCAAAACACTGGAAGGGTACCCCAGTGAGATGCTAGTGCTTAACAGACATTTGCTCTATTTTGGAAATATTTACTTCCAATGAAACTACTTTATGAGAAATACAAATGCTTAAAATAGTTGACATAGTCTCTGATTATCTAGTAATATATTCTCTCTCTTTCCCTCTCCTTCTGTGTATGTGTGTGTGTGTCTGGTTTCATATATATGTATTTGTACATATGAATGGGCATGTCAGTATGTGTGTCTGTTGTATGTATGTGTGAGTTACATGTATGCCTATATATGTATATGTGCACAAGTTCCTGTGAGTGTGTGTGTGTCTGTTGTATGTATGCGTGAGTTATATGTATGCCTATATATGCATATGTGCACAAGTCCCTGTGAGTGTGTGTGTGTGTGTGTGTGTGTGTGTGTGTGTGTGTGTGTGTAACCCAGGCTTGTCTTCAACTAGGGATCTTCATTAGTTGACTTTCCACATTCTAGGGCTAGAGATCTTTACCGCCACACTTTAGCTGGTAATATTTTTGTTTTATCTCCAAGTCTCTTCTGATTTATGTAGAGCTGAAGTTGTATTCTCAGTACAGGTCTATGAGTTGTAATGCTTTTGTGCTCTTATATTAATGAACTTTAGGTAGTACATTGGTTATATCAGTGACAAGCTTGAAACAAATGTAAACCAGTGTTCATAGTCTCTGAAAGGGAAAGCAATTAAAATGATAAAAAGTTAATAAAATTATATGATTACTCATAAAACAGGAAAAACATTCTGTGATATGAGGAAATAAAGCCTATCCTACATAAAGTCCCAAATTTAAGTTTCCGGTTTTATTTGTCTCAATTGTAGTCTGAACTCTACACACTATTATTACTAGATAACATTTATGGAGCTGAATCCTCTGTTTTGACTAGACTCATATTATAAAACATTGAATGAGATAATTTTATATCTACTCCTTTTATTGATCCTAACTAGTAGCTAGGCAATCAATGGTGATTATGAGATGCAAGAATTCTAGAACAGAATGAAAATCAAATTTGGCTCATCATGTCTCTTAACTACATAAATATAATAACCTCAAGATGAACAGCAGGCAGACTTTAATATAAATAAATATACCATTTATGATCTCAAATCAGCAACAAAATTCATGAGGCCACTTCAGAATGATGATGCCTTTATAGGAATGTTGTATTTTCAAAGGAACTACTCTACTGAATACTATTAGTATAATTAGTGGGTGGATATACAGGGAATATTTATTAAAAGAAAATGGAGAAAATGGAGAAGGTACAATATGGAGATCTTCTGGATTCTGTAGAAGTATGGAAAGACTCCCAGGGCAGAATGTAGTGTAACAACTGCCCAACAATTTGTGATTTCTCTTAAGAATTGGTAAAAGCCAGTATTTTGTTGGGTATTTTTCACCTGTGAAGAACTCTGCTCTTTGTTAAGAGTCTTTTATACATTGTTATTCTAGATTTGTGCTTACCTTTGCTTGAATAAATACTATTGTAGCAAAAATAGACATGACCTTGAAACATTTTAGTATCTAGAAAAGGGAAGTTACACATTGTACTGGCAAGTTTGACACAGAAACTAAAGGTATCTAAAAGGAAAGTATCTTAAGAAAATGCCTCCGTAAGATCCATCTGTAAGGAATTTTCTTAATTAGCTGTTGATGGGGAAGAGCCCAGCCCACTGTCAGTGCTCCTGAGTTCTATAAGAAAGTAGACTGAACAAGCCATGAGGAGCAAGCCAGTAAGCAGCATCTCTACATGGCTTCTGCATAAGCTTTTGCTTCCAGGTTCCTGACCTGTTTCTGTTCCTGTTTTGACTCCCTTTGGTGATGAGCAGCACTCATCCAATATGGAGGCCAAATAAAGCCTTTCCTCCCCCAACGTTTTGTTCATGGTGTTTTGTGTTAACAATAAACCCTAACTAGACACACACAGAATCCTTTATTCCTTTCATGTTGAGTTAAGGCAAAAAAAAAAAAAAAAAAAAGACAAATTTGGGGAACACTAGACTACTCTTTGGAGTTTCTGATACACAGGACCTCACTATTCTTTTCCTTTGAGAAAACAAAACAAAACAAAACACCAACTACTATCCAAACTATGAATCCCATGGCTAGGCTGCTCAAAACTGCCTGTAACTCTAGTTTCAAGGGATCCTACACCCTTGTCTGGTATCTGCAGACACCCAACCACAACACACACACACACACACACACACACACACACACACACTGAGAAAAAGAGAGAGAGACATACATACATACACACACAATCTTCAAATATGTATTCCCCCAGGTACATTAGAAATACTTGGTATATTTTCAGTCTAGATTTAAGACTTACTAATTAGATGGAGTAACATATGTATGAAGCTTGTTTTCCTATCACATCCATATAATAATTTCATCAAATCCTCCCTACCTCGTCTATATATCTTAGCATTATTTGTGATGGTGAAGAACTAGCTATCACTGTGGAGCAACTCAAAATTCCTGAGATTTTGCCCCATTTAATCGGAAGCTCCCATTGAGCTGAACATGATAGGTACCATTCCACATTCATCATTTGTCCTTTTCTGCAACGAGACGTGACAAGGAATAAAGTTTTTAGAAAGAAACCTCAGAGCTGGAGAGATTGCTCACTTGTTAAAAGCATGTGCCATTCTTCCATAGGAATCCCACTTTAATTCCTATTTTCCACATCAAGAAACTTACGACCACCTGTAATTTCAGAACCAGGTGGATCTAACTCCTCTATCTTCTGAAGGCACTGCATTCATGAGCACATACTCCCTTTTTTACCACACATATAATTTAAGTAACAACATAAACAACAACAATAAAATAAAATGTAAGACTAACAGCCAGAAGATGAGAGATGGGTTTTAAGAGACTTGCTTGGCTAATACATTGATAATTAGAAATCAAACTCTACTTGGTTGATTAACCAGTATTCTAAAGAAAATCTCTGATCTCGCTTCTAAATGGTCATTGTAGTATATCTTCAGGTTCCTGTCTAGAGCCCTCTGAGAACAAATTCCTTTGGGTCTAGTGATGCTATTCAGCTGCCAGATAGACAAGAAAGTGTACTAACACGTACAAGAGGTGTCCTTTCCTTCTCCTTGCCATAGCTATAGGTTGGGATGTCCAGGACACAAAATAGGATATGATGCCTGTGTTTTTTTAGAGATATGATTTCAAGAGTATTTTTAAATACTTGTAGAAGTAATCCAGTACGCATAGAATATAATGTAGCAAACAATGAAGCACACCCAGCTTTAGGGAGAGAACCATAATTGATGTCACACGCAGTTTCTTCAATTTATATTTTGTGCTTTCTATCAGTGATGACTTCTAGGACCAGTCTTCTCCATCCTTAAAAGAAAAAAACAAACAAACAAACAAAAACAAAACAACAAAACAAAACAAACAAACAAAAAAAAACCCCAGAGATCATAGAATACTTTATCTAAGGAGATAAACTCCATCTTCAGTGTCATTAGTATATCCATCCCCCCATCGGTCTGCAGAGCAGATCAACTGTGAGGGGAGATGTATTGTATTTTGTTTTTTGTTTGTTTTTTCAGGAGAGAAACCACCATATTTTTCTGTCCTTTCCCATAGGATCATCATCATTTCCAACAGAACTCACAGTAAATGTAGAAGAACTCAACAATGTGCCTAGAGTAAAGGAATCACTTGGGACTCTGGGAAGAATATTTTAAACTCCACAAACATCCCCCAAAGTTTCTGCAAACTGTCATGACATAGCAAACTTTTTAGAAGTGGGAAGGAAAAATAAGATATTACTGAGATCTGCTGGCTAAGTCCCCATAGGACAGCCTGACAGAACAGTGTCTCTACCTCTAAGTCTTTTTTCAAATTGTATTTTTTTCATAACAAAACTTTCTTAGAACTGTTCATTGAAAATATGTAAACACAACTTGGAGAAACACTAAGCACATCATAAATTCCTGTGACTCAAATGAGGTGCTCTGAGCAAACAGAGATAAGAGCCTGCAAGGGCAGCAAAGAAGTCTTCTCATGGTGGCTTTGCATTGTGTTCTGTCCCTTGTTTCAGTGAACCCATTCTTAAAGTGAAATTCTCAAAAAAGTATGTGATGTGGCAATTAAAGGATGGCGCCAGAATAACTAAGGACATACATGTAGTAAACAAAGAACTTGATATCCTTCCCTTGATTAATATGTAAGGTTACCATTCAAAGAGTCTTTCCTCCTTTATGATATTCTGAAATTCCAAGCGGTATCTCAAGTATGTGTTTGATATTAGCAATTTCAACCTGTTCATTTATATACTAGGCTGGCCTGTGGTTATGCTTCATTGAAAAGTATTTCTAGTGAAGTCACTCTGCAGTTCTATTTCAGGCATACTCAGGACATTCTTATGCATTTCCTGTGTGAGATGAACTTTATTGGTCCACTAAGTTATGCCAATGTTCTTAATCATAGTCAGAGCACCAGAGTAGGTGGAAATCGGAGATACCACTCTTAGGAGGAGGACCACAGCACATGGCTTCATTCACTACAATCTTGCTTTGATGTTTACATACACAAGATGGGTTTGTTTTAAAGCCTACATGAACTGTTAAGGTCTATGTAAAATGTAGGTAACTGTTACCGGGCTAGCCTACTATTTTGTGCTGTTATTAATGTCGTAAGGAAACTTTCTTATATGTTGTTACTGTTGTAACTCAGATATTACGTGGTTTGGAATTCTTGGGAACCAATCAACAACAGAAGTCAGACAGAAGTGCTTTGGATAGCTAGCCACAAGAAGCTTGGATCTGAACCAACCACCCAGCAACACATCCACCTGTGTGTCAGCTTTTTATGGTATTTGCTTTTATAAGCTGCCCCTGGCACAGAATGCACCAATATAAGAAACTATTTGGAAAAAGACTTCCATTTTGAGTAGGGGTTAAGTAGAGTAAAGTTTAAGTTCCCAAGACCCTTCTGGGGACTGACATCCTACTTGGCAAAAGGAGACATGTACATAATCAACTGACATCCTGGTTGGCAAGTTAAGGCATGAATATTAGACAAGTCCCATCCTGTTGGCTGACAAGTTAAGACATGAATGCTAGACAAGGCAAGTCCCCTGCCACAGTTGAACTCCCCAAACAAAGGGAGCAGGATAAAAGTACAACAAAGACATGTTCCAAAGGAAATCCCCCTGCCCCTAAATCCTGATTGATGAAATAACTCAGCAGAGTTGTTTGCAGATCTCAGGATTAAAAGGCGCTATAGGATCTTGACTCAATGTCACAGTCAGCTCCCAAGTCTTACCCATTGCCCTGATCCATCAATCTTGGAGTATGGCATTCAATAAAACATCCCTGTTTGACTAAGATTGGTATCTGAGTGATTTGTGTGGCAATTTCCAGACCCCCATAGACTGGGTGACACTGGTGGTGAGTGTGTGTGTGTTTGTGTGTGTGTGTGTGTGTGTGTATGTGAGTGTGTGTGTATGTGAGTGTGTGTGTGTGTATGTGTGTGTATGTGAGTGTGTGTGTATGTGTGTGTGTGTGTGTATGTGAGTGTGTGTGTGTGTGTGTGTGTGTGTGTGTGTGTTATGGATCCAGGTCTTATAGTCTCATTGGAGTTGGAGAACATGAATACTTCTTGAGATAAAGCAATATTAGTACCATATATAATTTCCCTAAAGCTCAGTTTTCTTGTCTTTCAGATTTTTTAGTGTCTTGTATTTTATGTATGCAGTGCACTGTTGTTCTCTTGACACAAGGGAAGAGGACATCAAATCCTATTAAAAATGGTTGTAAACCACCATGTAGTTGCTGGGAATTGAACTCAGGACCTCTGAAAAAGAGCCAGTGCTCTTAACTGCTGAGCCCTCTCTCCAGGCCCATGTTTTCTCATTTGTAAAACTGAAATAACAACAGAAATTTTTGAAGTTATTCTAAATTACCTCATCCAGAGGCTGCCATGTGGTCATCATTCAGTCAGTATTACTGATTGATAGCTTCATTTCTCAGCTTTTCAGAAGAAGTGCTGACCTCAAGTCTCTGAGATGCCTCAACATAGTAGTGACTGACTGCCACGCATCAATCAGGAGGGAACATTTGGCTGTTGTACACATGAAAGGCATTCACTTTAACCTAGACTAGGAATTTTTTGATGAATTAGATAAATAAATGAAGCTAGGTGTGTATTTTAGAACACACAGCATATTAGTTGGCTCAGAAATTTTAAGTTTAAATGTTCCTGCCATGTAACAAGTGAGTTCTGAGAAGGTTTTCAATATTGAGAAAAATCAAGAAAGAGAGAGGTGTAACAAATAGATATTTCAGTCCACATGAATTATGAGTGAAAAGATAATGCATTTGTTTCTATCTTGGGGGTGTTCTTTCAATTTTTCCTTTCTAAAAGAATCCTAGTGATTTATTGTACAGCTAAGAAAATAAATTAAATCTCTTAAAGTTGATAAAAGAACAGATTCTTTTGGATTTCTTGGAGCTTCTATAGTGGATGACTGAGGGCAGAAGCAACATAGGTGATTCATTGTGTAGAGCTAACAGAAGTGGATACTCTTTAATAAATGACCAAAGGGAGTATTTTCACTAAGCAGCACTTCTTGAGTTCTGGCTTCAACAACTAAAAAAGAAATAATTTAATATTATGGACAGGTTGTTGGAAAGTTTTGTGTAAAATACAAGTATTTCACAATGCTTTGTTGAAGCTTTAATAGCAAAAATATCTTGGAATAGGATTTAATAAAAGTCAAGAATATGTAAGTTGATAAAACACTAGTATCCGCAATGGTAATGGGAAGCTGAGGTACTGAGACATGAATTTGGAGTGTGTGTATGTGTGTGTGTGTGTGTGTGTGTGTGTGTGTAAGAGAGAGCTAGCATAGGGGAAAAGGAGCAAGGAAGAGGAAGAAAAGTGGGTTGGGGATATGAATGTTTACTTATCGCTTGAGTCAAAGTTCAACTTAGCCAGTAATTGCAACATCAGATATCTTGGTGATTTGGGAGCTTTGAGATATTCTTTAGGCAGTTCCAACAGGAATGATATCTCAAGGAACTGGGGAGCCAGTGAGGAAAGAGCAAACCTCAAGGATGGAATAACTAAGGAACACAAGTGTGACTTAAGGTTAGAGATGAATTAGAGAGAGGCTACTTCTGAAAAGACCCACATAATACTAGTAACACAAACACACACACACACACACACACACACACACACACACACACACGATGAGTAACAAGGACAATCCAATTCCAAAGAGTGGATGAGTGACCTGTATTCTCTCCTGAAGGCCCTGAGTGTTCTGGATTCCCATCTAGTACCAACAATGGCCAACACAGGCCAAGCTTCACCCTTAATTAGGTGCAATGCCATAAGTAGAATGTTTGCATCAATCTCAGTTTACAGCTCAGAAAGCCATCAGTGAGGAAAGAGAGACTAAGAGTTGTCAGAGGTTACACTGCAGCCAGAAATATTGAGACACAGACACATGGATGAGGGTGCCTGACTCTGGACCCTTACTCTAATCCACAACTGTTTATGAAGTGCAGTGTTCAGGTAAAGAAATTGATTTTCTATCATAACTTGAAGCGTACAGAAAAAGAGTTAAGGTTTCAAAAATTCCAGAGAACATTGCAAGCTACCAATGGACGATGTGATTTTCTAGAAACTTTTATCTATCATCCCTCTACCTACCTCTCTACCTATTACTTAATGCATGAAGAGTAGAGTACAAATAAAAGACTGTGAAGGTCCATAGTGGGGGAATTAGTATGCACCAGAAAGAACAGCTGTCATATCTGGGAAGATTCTGTTTTGTGAGCAAATCTCCCTGGAATAGCTGAAGAAATCTTTACATAAGGATGGGTTGAAAGTGCTAAGTAACAAATGGCCAATCAAAAAATTATTGTTCCTTACTACCATCCTCTCAGCCTGTCACCCCAGGCTGATGTAGCTTGAGGAAACCTCCTGAGGTTCTAAGGAAAGTAGATGACTGAAAATTGAAGTCAGAAAGGAACCTGCCATTTAGGTACCTGCTGGGTGCTAAGCTCCACACCTGCACACAATTGCCCTGGAGGCATGTGAATCTCCACGTGTTTTATTCCCGAGAAATAAAACTTCTGTCACATTAATCCCTACATTCTTCTCTTGCACAATGGGAGAGAGTGAAGAGAAGTAACAGGAACACAGAATTTATCTCAGATATAGCATTTTGCTTTCTGACTGTGTGAATGGCTGCGTGTGAATAGCAGGGAGAGAGACAAAGACCCGAAGCAGTGGCTCACATTTAGCATTTAACATCTGGGATCAATTCCGTCAAATTAAGATTCACAAGACTGCACCAGTGCATGCCGGGAGTCCCGCTGTTGTTTTTCTACACCATAGTCATAACCAATATGACTTGTTCGTGTACCACACAACTAACACTGGATGCAAAGCTGCTTTGAAGAGAGTAGACCAGGGTCTAAGGAGAAGGGAAAGTTTGGCCAAAATGCTTTAAGCTTTCTGAGTCCTGTTTTATTTGACCATCAGTGCAGATGTCTGACAGCTACATATTCAGAACACTAAGTTCTGCATAACAAATGATTTTCTGGATGTCTGCTGGGTACAGAGACCCTGTGGTTCTAGCGCTCTGATCCACCCACATCTTTAGTGTCTGACATTTAGTCTCTAGTGGTCATTTCAACCATTCAGACACTACCTACTTGGAAAATATATTTTTTTTTAATTCTTGGCTATTCCAGTTTCTATATTAATAGCATAATTGAGGATTGAAAAGAAGTTCTCCACTTCATCTTTACCCACATGAGAACTTTCTTGGTATTTAAAAAAAAATACACTGTCTGCCTGGATACACTCCAAGGTCATGTTCTATATACAGTAAATATAACATTTATTGATTACTTAGCTCATAGCATACTCCCTGCTAATTTACTTTCAGTATTTAAATTAAATCTCACAAAAGGAAGAAGAGATGGTTTGAAGAAGGCTCTGCATCTGGCTTATGTGCCCATAGCTATAAAGTGACTTATCTGGGATTCAAACCAAGACCGATCTAATCCCAAAGCAACACTTGAATCGCCAATTCATGTTCTCTTAATTATGCAGAAGACTTTGTAGAGATCTTTTATGTATTTCCATACAGCATTCATGGTTGAAGATAAGAAGGATCAGTTTAATGTGCCCCCCAGTTTCCCTTTGTCCTATCAAAAGGTGCTTCTCAGACACCTTGACCTACTAAAGGGACATACACAGCATTGATTGTGATATCTGTCAAACCCACAGAACATCTTCGCAAAGTCAAGTTTCCATCCTAGGTCCCTGAGCACTGGAAGGAAATTGCTGCTTCATCCACTTCCATCCCACTTAATTCTTAGGTCTGGTTGGAAGATACATTCCTGTTTTGCTTGATACAAACTTTTAATTCCTTAGAGCTGTGGTGTGGGTGAATGAACTAAGAGCACTAGCAGGAGTAGTGATTAGTAACTACTAACCTTTATTAAGTTTTAGATGCTAGATATTAGATTAAGTAATAAATGTGCCTTGTTTCATTTGCCTTACCAAAAAAAAAAAAAAAAAAAAAAAGAACTTGGTGGAAATGCTCACGGTCTGCAGGATGGATTTTAAATTAGGTTTCCTTATACCAACATCAATATCTTTAATGTATGTGTGCATGCTTGTGTGTGTGTGTGTGTGTGTGTGAGAGAGAGAGAGAGAGAGAGAATTCATGTGTGCATGCTTGTATATTCTGTGTTTATACAAGCATATAGAAGACAGATTCTATTGTCATTCTCAGAAATGCCCACTCTTTACCTTGAAGCAGGGTCTTTATTGGTTTAGAAGCCATGAATTAGACTAGACTGGCTTGCCAGAACTCCATGGGTCCTCATATCTCCACCTCTCAAGTACTGATATCATATGTGCACCAGGCCTGTCACAGCTTCATGGGTACTAGGTCTCAGGAATTTGTGTTTATTAAGACAAGCACTGTGCAAAAGTTCCATGCTCCCAGTCCACCAAAGCTTACATCTTTAAGCACTATAGATTCAGTCTCAGTAATAAAATGCGAATTCAGATGTAATTTCATTTTATTCATCCTAATAACGAATCCAAATAAAAGAATACACTAAAATCCTATAGCTTCTGTTAAATAGCACATAATGCCTCAGAGTAAAAGCAAACAGAAATCCAGGAGGAAGTACTTTGAGCAGCAGTATCCCATATAGCAGTACTGAATCAAATCCCATTTAGCAAAAGCTTTGGGGACCAAGAAATATCTAACCTCAGAAGCTATCCAAATAGCCTCTTCACAGGGGTGTGCACTCTGAGATCCTCTTGGGAAACTGCAGGGTGGATCTCAACAAGGGAAAATAGCCTGAATATCCAGAAAACCTGGGGCTCATTCCATGAGAGATCATGTTATAAATCACCAGTCTTATAGTTCAGTGACCAACACATTCAAATGTCAGATAAGCATCCATTTTCTTAAAAATGTGTTTCTTAGGTCTCCATGAGAAAATAGTTTTACTTCAGTCCCTTTCAGGGAAAGCAACGTCATAACGTTGACCTTGGTTTAGGATTTTGTATCTGAACTCAGATCTTCAGGTAGAACTAACTTACTTTAATATCAGTGGATACACGCAAACATTTCCTTACAAAATTCCAATAAGCTTGAAGTGGCCCAAGCATCCTTTCATCCAGGTGCCCTTATGGCCGTTGGCATTTTCCTGCAAAGCAGGTGTATTATGGTTTAATTGGAAATCTTCCCCAATGGCTCATGTGTTAAAAGGCTCAGATGCCAGCCTAAAGGCTTTTAGGAAAGCATTGGATCATTAAGGATCTATCTTAATCAGTGGGTTAATGCATTGATGCATCCACGCATTGTTGGCATCATTGGAAAATTGGGTGAACCAGATGCTAGAGAGTAATTGGTAAAAGTTGATCAGTGGAGACCTTCTTGCCTATCTTGTCGAAGGCCCCTTTACTCTTGATCTTTTTCTCGTCCACCATGAGGTGAGTAGTCACTACATGATCTTCTGCCTTAGCACAGTCCACAGGGATGACCAAGTAACTATGTCAGAGCCTCTGAAATGGTAAGTCTGTACTTCCTTAGTTAAGACAACCTTCTCAGATACTTAGCTACAGTGACCGAAAGGAGACTAATTAATACAAGGTATTGTTACATAGAGGGTAAGGTAGAGAGTGGAGAAAAATGATAAGGCACTTGGCCACAAAGAGGTTTGGAAATGCAATCTATGAGTTCCTTCTCTAGTAAAAACCTTTTAAAATAACATTATAGACGTAAATCCTCCAAATTCCCAAGAAAGGGATAATAACATTTGCTCCTCAAACTGTTAATAGTTATTGTCATCACTTCTCCCTCTGGCCTCCTGTTATCTCCTTCCTTCATTTCAGAGAATTCAGACTCAAAAGCCAGCATAGAAAATTTGACAAACACAATTGAACAAATGAATGAAATTAAAAGTTACCTGTGGCCGGGCAGTGGTGGCACACCCCTTTAATCCCAGCACTTGGGAGGCAGAGGCAGGCAGATTTCTGAGTTCAAGGCCAGCCTGGTCTACAAAGTGAGTTCCAGGACAGCCAAGGCTATACAGAGAAGCCTTATCTCGAAAAACCAAAAAAAAAAAAAAAAGTTACCTGTGATATAACAAAAATAGGGCCTTTCTAATATTATACTTGAATTTAAAGTGCTACTAAAGGTTTTCTACATCATTATATATTCTCCTTTTCTGGAACTAAGGAATGTGTGTTTCTGGCCTCAACCATCTTGTGCCCTAAGGTCTAGCCCATGGATACAGTTTGCTCTGTGATTTCTCCTTATCAGACTCATCGGTGCCTTTCACACCTCTCTTTTCTCTTCTTTTATGAGCATGATACCCATGGAGTAGTGTGTGATGTCCACGGTTTCTTCCAGAAAAATTTTCACTTATTCACCTCACCCACCACAAACATGCTTACACATATATACATATGGATGCTCCCAAGTGACTGTAAATTAACCCTGTCTCTTCACCACATCTATGCCTATTCTAAAAGTCACTGCTCATCCATCCTCCTGTCTCATGGGCTCGGGTCAGTAGATGGAGGAATCCCTACTTTCTTTGCCCACTATTTAAATCAGGTAAGGTTTTGAGTTCCATGAGCTTCATTGTTAAAGCATTTTGTCACACCAACATCTTCATTCCAAGGCACGTTTTCCTGCATCTGGCAATATCTGGCAAAAGTTCCATGCCTAATAGTGCGTGGCTCTGGAGGCCACTGGGAAACAATTATGACTATTTGCAACAATGTTTTAATGACAGCAATGCTTTAATGAATACTTGCAATGCTTTCAGTATATTCCAAGTACTGTCCTGGGAATTTGCCTGTGATACCACATTCAATTCTAACATCAGTCTTAGATGTTAGGTTCTAGTGTCATTCCCACAGTATACTTGAGCACCAGCCTTTCAAGTACCTGGTAGTAGAATCAACATACAGAGCTGGGTTTTCTTCTAGCTATATTGCCTGAATCTTGTTCTCTTATTATATTTTACTTAAATATATTTAATATTTAATATATAATATTTAATTATATATTAATTTAATAGATGATATTTTACTTTGTGGTTGTGTGTGTGTAAAACCCTGGCTGCCATTCCTCAGATGCTTTCCACCTTTGAAGGGGGTGATTTAATTGTGTGTATATGATTGAGAGTGTATGTGCCATAAGTATATAGTTGCATGTGCCTGGGCATGCATGGAGGCAAGAAGAGAGCACTGGATCCAGTTACACGGATTTGCAAAACATCTAGCTTCTGAGACAGAATTCCTCGCTGAACATTTAGTCGCCAAGTACACTAGGGCAGTATAGCTGGCTAGTGAGCCATAAGGGATACACCTGTCTCTGTCTCTCCAGTGTCTCAGTATGCATGGCTTTTTTTTCTTTCTTCATGCGGATCCAGGATCAGACTCAGGTCCTCTGAATTAATGTGTGGCTGTTGTTCAGTTTCACTGATTGCTTCCACTGAGCAATTGGCATTCACTCAACTCAACTTTCCAAAGAATGGCACCAATAATTTCACTTCTACCCTAAAAGAGGCTCCAATGCTTTTGCTTATTGAGCAGGTCTCACATCTCTTAGTAAACATTAGGTTGAGGACCAACAGAGCCAGGTACTGTGCTGAGTGGTGTTGTAAGCTCACAGGCAGACATTGGCAATGGATTTGGGGAAAGAAAATCCTGAGAAGACCAGACCCCTGTTTGTGTAGGCTAATAAGGTATAGGAATGCTCTATCTCCTACTTTCATGGTAAAGTATTGCTTTAAACACTAACACACTGCCTTTACTTTGAGCAGCAGAGTACATTAGTTCAGAAACCAGGATATTAGTCCCAAGACCTTTAAGCTGTCTCTTAAAGAGGGTAGATATGAGGTAGCCAACAAAACTGTAGTTGTTACTTGGGAGCCACATCTTCTGGTGGCCAGGATTCTCCTTTTTGATATTGTATACTTGAGGCTGCCAATAAGCTCTTCCTTCTACATCAAAAACTAAGACAACACGAAGTAGGCATAACTTTTTTGCAACCTACTTTTACTAAGGGTTCAACCTCTCCTCTAGCCTACCATCCAGCAGAAGTTGTGGAAGAGAGAAGTTATTAGGCTATGGGGAAAGTGGACCTGTTCAGCAATAGTTCTTTGGGAGTGAGCTCATCTGCCTGGGCAGCAGTTCAGTCCTGTAGCAAACACCAGATATGGTTCAGCAGCTGCAGACCAGTCCTCTAGGCAAGCAGACACCAGGCACAAACCAGCAGCTACAGTCCAGCCCTTTGGGGAAGCAGACACCAGGTAGCTGTAGTTCTCACCAACCAGCCTAAGGTGAGGCCAAGGAGGCAGCAAGCTTCCACAGGAACCTCATGAGCAGTTCTTGGGCGAGTCTCTTTGAATGGAAGCATTACCAAAAGTTGAGCTCAACAACGCTATGTAAGGCGAACCAATACATAGTGAAGAATAGTGAGGCAGAGCAAACCAAACCAAGGCTCAGTGTTTGTCTCCCACTGTCCATGGGGTCATAATACTCCTTCATCAAGTGTCCTTTCACATGTTTGCTATATCCAAA
Source organism: Mus musculus (assembly GCF_000001635.26). Classification (NCBI taxonomy): domain Eukaryota; kingdom Metazoa; phylum Chordata; class Mammalia; order Rodentia; family Muridae; genus Mus; species Mus musculus. The sequence continues at coordinate 110,054,115 of NC_000069.6, forward strand.
CATCCTTTCACCTGTGTCTGCTTCAGGAAGTCAGCCTTTCACGTGTTTGCTTTAGCAAGACACCCTTTCACCTGTGTGCCCCAGCATATCATCATTTGATGTAACTAACTTTCCAAAGAAACTAGAAGTTTCCACTTCACCACAACATTTCCCCACACATCCACTAGTGAAGGGTCTGTAAGCTTCAATGACCTCAGCTTTACTGTATCATTTAGGTCTTGGTTTTGACCTTCCTCATTTACATTGCGGTTTTAACTTGCCTTCCTAGAGATTTATAGGAGGAAACACCCTAAAAGGATATCCACTTTATCATGACTTCAGATGAAAAAAAAATAGGTCCATGAATGCAGCTCCCAATTCATAAACATCCATTTCAAATCTGCAATATAAAACTCACTATGCTGCTGTTGTCCCCTCCCTGGCCCACTTTGGGACAGGTCATTTTAATCTCTCTTTGGAGTGCTTTTCTTTGTTAAGTAAACTTCTGCTTAAACTGTCTGTGCCCCTCAACTGACTTCTATTGTGCAAGAAGATGAGAACAGAAACTCCGGCAATGTAACCCAGATGGACTTTGACTTCCACCCCATCTTCATGCATACCCTGTATCACAATGAAATGCATTCTAACTTTGTCTATTGCCTGAAGCTCAGACTCATGTCCTAATGACACTGCCACAGACACACAGAGTCCTTCCTGGGTGTGATAATCTACTGTCTTTGGAATATTCTGACACTATATTTTTGCCATTATTAAGGACTGTCAGGTTTGTTTTTTTCTGCTTCTAAGGGTGAGGACCCAAGCCAATTTCCTCTCCACCATCACAGTCCTGCATCATCTTATCCTAAAATATACAGAACTTTTCTCATTGATTTCCACTAAGGAAAAGATTCCACACTGGAAAGTATTGGCAATTTCATGTGGCTCAACCTAAATATATATACCAACTATTGAGCTAGGAACCTAAAATGGATATCTCATTCCTCGCAATAGCCCTGTGATGTAAGTGTTGTAGTTAATTCCATTTTATAGACACGATGACTAAAGCGTCAAGAAGTCAAGTAATTTGTCTAAGGCTCCATGATAAAGAGTGGAGATGTTTGGGTTTAAAAAAAAAATTATTGAAGTGAAATACACCAAAGTGTAACCAGGATTGCCTCTTGGTGGTGAAATGAGGGAAAACATTATTTTAACTAGTTTTTCCTATTTTTCTATTTTTAACAACACATGTGCCATGCCTAGTTGTGAATACAAATAATATTAAAATCACTAAAATGTATAACATATCAATGACAAAGACTTATCGGGGACTTACTCTGTGTCCAACATTGTTTTAATTCCTTCAGATCATTTAATGTTCACAGTGGTTTATAAAAGCCCCGACAAATGCAGAAACTGAGGCACAGGGAGCTGAAAAGCATCGCCTGAGTCAACACAGTGCTGCACCAAGTACTGGAGCCAGGACTCAGTGAGAAGCTTCACTGCAGACCCCCTTTTCTCCACTTTCACACCGTGTATATCCCCAAGAGCTGATACTACATATAAAGGATGTATTTAAAATGGTGAGAAATACACACATATGTTAATCTAAATCAGAGTTAAGAACGCATGCAAAAATGTGAATGAATTTGGTACCTTAATACTTGTTCTGACTGCCGTAAAAAAAAATAAAAAATCACAGGCTGGCTCTTTTGCAAATGCCGCATTTTCAAAGGCAGTTGTTTACAAGCTTATTCAAAGAATGATTAGGAAAGCACAGGCGAGACGCCCTACACAAACACATATGATGATACTTCAGAAGAAGAAAGGTATCTTGAGTCTGTGACACAAATTGTTAGCTAGATCTAATTAGCTTCAAAATATCACTGCGAAACTACTCAGAGGTAATTCAGGAGCTGGCCTCAGACAAACCAGTCAGGGGGTGGGAGCAGCAAGGCATAGATACCAAGAGGGAAAAAAAAAATGTATTTTGGGAAAAGCTATTCCCAAGTAGCGGTTAGGAGCTGCCTTTTGCGCATGCTCCATCCCTGTGGCAGCTTGGCAGGAGCTGTGGATCCAACGGTTAGTCAAGTCTTAATAATGTGTCCTCGTACAGTATTTCTTGTGACAGTCTCTTTAGACAGGCAGCTCTGCTTTTCATCGCTTCCAGATGTTAAAGCCATGATGCAAAAAATTGAAACAAGTGTAATGGGCTTGATGGTGCAAAGTCAAATCGATCCAGATTAGTTTACGAGCCCAGTAAATGTTAGAATTCAATGAGTCTACAAGAGATTAAAACCGCAAACAGCACTAACTACCATATTTCAGGACAGAATGAGGAATTTTTATTGAGAATGGATTTTTTTCATACACTATACCCTGATTATGGTTTTTCTTCCCCACCTTTACTGTTCCCAGTCCCACCACATCTCCCATCCTATCCAGATCCACACCCTTTCTGTCTCCCGTTAGAAAACAAACAGACAACTAATGAACAATAATAAACTATAGTAAAACAAAAACAAAATATCAGAATAGGACAAAACAGACAGAAGAAAAACAGTCAAAGGAAATACACAAAAAAACACATATAGACACAGAATCACATCCATGTGTTTGCATACACAGGGGTTCCTTAAAAATACAAACTAGAAGCCTATTGTGTGTGTGTGTGTGTGTGTGTGTGTGTGTGTGTGTGTGTGTGTATGCATATGTATATTGCTTTGTGTTGGCCATCAGAATGAGGAATCTAGCCACAAGAGTAAATATATTTCACTTAACTTTGATCTACTAGACATTTTGAAATTTCCTTGGAAAATGTTCAACAAGAATCATGGCAGACACCACTATTTCTTTAAGGCAAATTTCCAAGGGAATGGGCAGCTCTGTCCCAAGCAGTTTCTAGTGAGCAATGTCCCATAACATGTCTGGCTTCTAACTTATCATCTCCATTATCATATATCATATCTACAGAAACCTGTTCATCTAGGACACATAGTAGGCATTTATCATGTGTGCCTTGCTTACTGTAAGATCAAATGAACATGACAAGAATATTTTAGGTGAAATGGCCTTGGACACAGCTGGAGTATAATGTAGGTTCTGGACAAGGCAAATCAGCTATGTCCAGAAGCCCCCATGAATAATTCACTGTACAAAACTCAATAACACTGAGATTCTTTTAAGAAAACAAGTTTTGGAGGACAGGTGCCCGCCCGGCTGGGGAGGCGGCCTAAGCTACAGCAGCAGCGGTCGCCATCTTGGTCCGAGACCCGCCGAACTTAGGAAATTAGTCTGAACAGGTGAGAGGGTGCGCCAGAGAACCTGACAGCTTCTGGAACAGGCAGAAGCACAGAGGCGCTGAGGCAGCACCCTTTGTGGGCCGGGGACAGCCGGCCACCGTCCGGACCGGAGGACAGGTGCCCGCCCGGCTGGGGAGGCGGCCTAAGCCACAGCAGCAGCGGTCGCCATCTTGGTCCGAGACCCGCCGAACTTAGGAAATTAGTCTGAACAGGTGAGAGGGTGCGCCAGAGAACCTGACAGCTTCTGGAACAGGCAGAAGCACAGAGGCGCTGAGGCAGCACCCTTTGTGGGCCGGGGACAGCCAGCCACCGTCCAGACCGGAGGACAGGTGCCCGCCCGGCTGGGGAGGCGGCCTAAGCCACAGCAGCAGCGGTCGCCATCTTGGTCCGAGACCCGCCGAACTTAGGAAATTAGTCTGAACAGGTGAGAGGGTGCGCCAGAGAACCTGACAGCTTCTGGAACAGGCGGAAGCACAGAGGCGCTGAGGCAGCACCCTTTGTGGGCCGGGGACAGCCGGCCACCTTCCGGACCGGAGGACAGGTGCCCACCCGGCTGGGGAGGCGGCCTAAGCCACAGCAGCAGCGGTCGCCATCTTGGTCCCGGGACTCCAAGGAACTTAGGAATTTAGTCTGCTTAGGTGAGAGTCTGTACCACCTGGGAACTGCCAAAGCAACACAGTGTCTGAGAAAGGTCCTGTTTTGGGCCATCTTCTTCGGCCAGGAGGAGGTCCAAATACAAGATATCTGCGCACCTTCCCTGTAAGAGAGCTTGCCAGCAGAGAGAGCTCTGAGCACTGAAACTCAGAGGAGAGAATCTGTCTCCCAGGTCTGCTGATAGACGGTAACAGAATCACCAGAAGAACAATCTCTAAACAGAGTCAACTATAACTACTAACTCCAGAGATTACCAGATGGCGAAAGGTAAACGGAGGAATCTTACTAACAGGAACCAAGACCACTCACCATCACCAGAACCCAGCACACCCACTTCGCCCAGTCCAGGGGACCCCAACACACCTGAGAACCTAGACCTAGATTTAAAAGCATATCTCATGATGATGGTAGAGGACATCAAGAAGGACTTTAATAAATCACTTAAAGAAATACAGGAGAACACTGCTAAAGAGTTACAAGTCCTTAAAGAAAAACAGGAAAACACAATCAAACAGGTAGAAGTCCTTACAGAAAAAGAGGAAAAAACATACAAACAGGTGATGGAAATGAACAAAACCATACTAGACCTAAAAAGGGAAGTAGACACAATAAAGAAAACTCAAAGCGAGGCAACACTAGAGATAGAAACCCTAGGAAAGAAATCTGGAACCATAGATTTGAGCATCAGCAACAGAATACAAGAGATGGAAGAGAGAATCTCAGGTGCAGAAGATTCCATAGAGAACATCGGCACAACAATCAAAGAAAATGGAAAATGCAAAAAGATCCTAACTCAAAATATCCAGGAAATCCAGGACACAATAAGAAGACCAAACGTACGGATAATAGGAGTGGATGAGAATGAAGATTTTCAACTCAAAGGTCCAGCAAACATCTTCAACAAAATTATTGAAGAAAACTTCCCAAATCTAAAGAATGAGATGCATATGAACATACAAGAAGCCTACAGAACTCCAAATAGACTGGACCAGAAAAGAAATTCCTCCCGACACATAATAATCAGAACATCAAATGCACTAAATAAAGATAGAATACTAAAAGCAGTAAGGGAAAAAGGTCAAGTAACATATAAAGGCAAGCCTATCAGAATTACACCAGATTTTTCACCAGAGACTATGAAAGCCAGAAGAGCCTGGACAGATGTTATACAGACACTAAGAGAACACAAACTGCAGCCCAGGCTACTATACCCAGCCAAACTCTCAATTATCATAGAGGGAGAAACCAAAGTATTCCACGACAAAACCAAATTCACGCATTATCTCTCCACGAATCCAGCCCTTCAAAGGATAATAACAGAAAAAAACCAATACAAGAACGGGAACAACGCCCTAGAAAAAACAAGAAGGTAATCCCTCAACAAACCTAAAAGAAGACAGCCACAAGAACAGAATGCCACCTTTAACAACTAAAATAACAGGAAGCAACAATTACTTTTCCTTAATATCTCTTAACATCAATGGTCTCAACTCGCCAATAAAAAGACATAGACTAACAAACTGGCTACACAAACAAGACCCAACATTTTGCTGCTTACAGGAAACTCATCTCAGAGAAAAAGATAGACACTACCTCAGAATGAAAGGCTGGAAAACAATTTTCCAAGCAAATGGTATGAAGAAACAAGCAGGAGTAGCCATCCTAATATCTGATAAGATTGACTTCCAACCCAAAGTCATCAAAAAAGACAAGGAGGGACACTTCATTCTCATCAAAGGTAAAATCCTCCAAGAGGAACTCTCAATTCTGAATATCTATGCTCCAAATACAAGAGCAGCCACATTCACTAAAGAAACTTTAGTAAAGCTCAAAGCACACATTGCGCCTCACACAATAATAGTGGGAGACTTCAACACACCACTTTCACCAATGGACAGATCATGGAAACAGAAACTAAACAGGGACACACTGAAACTAACAGAAGTGATGAAACAAATGGATCTGACAGATATCTACAGAACATTTTATCCTAAAACAAAAGGATATACCTTCTTCTCAGCACCTCATGGTACCTTCTCCAAAATTGACCACATAATAGGTCACAAATCAGGCCTCAACAGATTCAAAAATATTGAAATTGTCCCATGTATCCTATCAGATCACCATGCACTAAGGCTGATCTTCAATAACAAAATAAATAACAGAAAGCCAACATTCACATGGAAACTGAACAACACTCTTCTCAATGATACCTTGGTCAAGGAAGGAATAAAGAAAGAAATTAAAGACTTTTTAGAGTTTAATGAAAATGAAGCCACAACGTACCCAAACCTTTGGGACACAATGAAAGCATTTCTAAGAGGGAAACTCATAGCTATGAGTGCCTTCAAGAAAAAACGGGAGAGAGCACATACTAGCAGCTTGACAACACATCTAAAAGCTCTAGAAAAAAAGGAAGCAAATTCACCCAAGAGGAGTAGACGGCAGGAAATAATCAAACTCAGGGGTGAAATCAACCAAGTGGAAACAAGAAGAACTATTCAAAGAATTAACCAAACGAGGAGTTGGTTCTTTGAGAAAATCAACAAGATAGATAAACCCTTAGCTAGACTCACTAAAGGGCACAGGGACAAAATCCTAATTAACAAAATCAGAAATGAAAAGGGAGACATAACAACAGATCCTGAAGAAATCCAAAACACCATCAGATCCTTCTACAAAAGGCTATACTCAACAAAACTGGAAAACCTGGACGAAATGGACAAATTTCTGGACAGATACCAGGTACCAAAGTTGAATCAGGATCAAGTTGACCTTCTAAACAGTCCCATATCCCCTAAAGAAATAGAAGCAGTTATTAATAGTCTACCAGCCAAAAAAAGCCCAGGACCAGACGGGTTTAGTGCAGAGTTCTATCAGACCTTCAAAGAAGATCTAACTCCAGTTCTGCACAAACTTTTTCACAAGATAGAAGTAGAAGGTATTCTACCCAACTCATTTTATGAAGCCACTATTACTCTGATACCTAAACCAGAGAAAGATCCAACAAAGATAGAGAACTTCAGACCAATTTCTCTTATGAACATCGATGCAAAAATTCTTAATAAAATTCTCGCTAACCGAATCCAAGAACACATTAAAGCAATCATCCATCCTGACCAAGTAGGTTTTATTCCAGAGATGCAGGGATGGTTTAATATACGAAAATCCATCAATGTAATCCATTATATAAACAAACTCAAAGACAAAAACCACATGATCATCTCGTTAGATGCAGAAAAAGCATTTGACAAGATCCAACACCCATTCATGATAAAAGTTCTGGAAAGATCAGGAATTCAAGGCCAATACCTAAACATGATAAAAGCAATCTACAGCAAACCAGTAGCCAACATCAAAGTAAATGGAGAGAAGCTGGAAGCAATCCCACTAAAATCAGGGACTAGACAAGGCTGCCCACTTTCTCCCTACCTTTTCAACATAGTACTTGAAGTATTAGCCAGAGCAATTCGACAACAAAAGGAGATCAAGGGGATACAAATTGGAAAAGAGGAAGTCAAAATATCACTTTTTGCAGATGATATGATAGTATATATAAGTGACCCTAAAAATTCCAACAGAGAACTCCTAAACCTGATAAACAGCTTCGGTGAAGTAGCTGGATATAAAATTAACTCAAACAAGTCAATGGCCTTTCTCTACACAAAGAATAAACAGGCTGAGAAAGAAATTAGGGAAACAACACCCTTCTCAATAGCCACAAATAATATAAAATATCTCGGCGTGACTCTAACGAAGGAAGTGAAAGATCTGTATGATAAAAACTTCAAGTCCCTGAAGAAAGAAATTAAAGAAGATCTCAGAAGATGGAAAGATCTCCCATGCTCATGGATTGGCAGGACCAACATTGTAAAAATGGCTATCTTGCCAAAAGCAATCTACAGATTCAATGCAATCCCCATTAAAATTCCAACTCAATTCTTCAACGAATTAGAAGGAGCAATTTGCAAATTCATCTGGAATAACAAAAAACCGAGGATAGCAAAAACTCTTCTCAAGGATAAAAGAACCTCTGGTGGAATCACCATGCCTGACCTAAAGCTTTACTACAGAGCAATTGTGATAAAAACTGCATGGTACTGGTATAGAGACAGACAAGTGGACCAATGGAATAGAATTGAAGACCCAGAAATGAACCCACACACCTATGGTCACTTGATCTTCGACAAGGGAGCCAAAACCATCCAGTGGAAGAAAGACAGCATTTTCAACAATTGGTGCTGGCACAACTGGTTGTTATCATGTAGAAGAATGCGAATCGATCCATACTTATCTCCTTGTACTAAGGTCAAATCTAAGTGGATCAAGGAACTTCACATAAAACCAGAGACACTGAAACTTATAGAGGAGAAAGTGGGGAAAAGCCTTGAAGATATGGGCACAGGGGAAAAATTCCTGAACAGAACAGCAATGGCTTGTGCTGTAAGATCGAGAATTGACAAATGGGACCTAATGAAACTCCAAAGTTTCTGCAAGGCAAAAGACACTGTCTATAAGACAAAAAGACCACCAACAGACTGGGAAAGGATCTTTACCTATCCTAAATCAGATAGGGGACTAATATCCAACATATATAAAGAACTCAAGAAGGTGGACCTCAGAAAATCAAATAACCCCCTTAAAAAATGGGGCTCAGAACTGAACAAAGAATTCTCACCTGAGGAATACCGAATGGCAGAGAAGCACCTGAAAAAATGTTCAACATCCTTAATCATCAGGGAAATGCAAATCAAAACAACCCTGAGATTCCACCTCACACCAGTGAGAATGGCTAAGATCAAAAATTCAGGTGACAGCAGATGCTGGCGAGGATGTGGAGAAAGAGGAACACTCCTCCATTGTTGGTGGGATTGCAGGCTTGTACAACCACTCTGGAAATCAGTCTGGCGGTTCCTCAGAAAATTGGACATAGTACTACCGGAGGATCCAGCAATACCTCTCCTGGGCATATATCCAGAAGAAGCCCCAACTGGTAAGAAGGACACATGCTCCACTATGTTCATAGCAGCCTTATTTATAATAGCCAGAAACTGGAAAGAACCCAGATGCCCCTCAACAGAGGAATGGATACAGAAAATGTGGTACATCTACACAATGGAGTACTACTCAGCTATTAAAAAGAATGAATTTATGAAATTCCTAGCCAAATGGATGGACCTGGAGAGCATCATCCTGAGTGAGGTAACACAATCACAAAGGAACTCACACAATATGTACTCACTGATAAGTGGATACTAGCCCAAAACCAAGGATACCCACGATATAAGATACAATTTCCTAGACACATGAAACTCAAGAAAAATGAAGACTGAAGTGTGGACACTATGCCCCTCCTTAGAAGTGGGAACAAAACACCCATGGAAGGAGTTACAGAAACAAAGTATGGAGCTGAGATGAAAGGATGGACCATGTAGAGACTGCCATATCCAGGGATCCACCCCATAATCAGCTTCCAAATGCTGACACCATTGCATACACTAGCAAGATTTTACTGAAAGGACCCAGATGTAGCTGTCTCTTGTGAGACTATGCCGGGGCCTAGCAAACACAGAAGTGGATGCTCACAGTCAGCTAATGGATGGATCACAGGGCTCCCAATGGAGGAGCTAGAGAAAGTACCCAAGGAGCTAAAGGGATCTTCAACCCTATAGGTGGAACAACATTATGAACTAACCAGTACCCCTGAGCTCTTGACTCTAGCTGCATATGTATCAAAAGATGGCCTAGTCGGCCATCACTGGAAAGAGAGGCCCATTGGACACGCAGACTTTGTGTGCCCCGGTACAGGGGAACGCCAGGGCCAAAGGGGGGGAGTGGGTGGGTAGGGGAGTGGGGGTGGGTGGGTAAGGGGGACTTTTGGTATAGCATTGGAAATGTAAATGAGCTAAATACCTAATAAAAAATGGAAAAAAAAAAAAAAAAAGAGTTGCCTTGGTCATGGTGTCTCTTAAAAAAAAAAAAAAAAAAAAAAAAAAAAGAAAACAAGTTTTGTCTTGAGCTTTTCATATGTTCAGCAACACCTGATCTAACAAATAGAAACACAGACTGACATTTTTGTGCATGTAACAAAATTAAATGAACGCCGATATTAGAGCCAATGACCTGGATTTGAATCCTACTTTCAGTATTTCCTAGCTATGTGACCTTGAGTCAATCCCTTAATCTCACTGGGAATTATTTCAAATGAAATATTACTTGCTTTTAGAGTGTTGTAATTGGGATTCAAGGTAAAATATATAAAGTATAGGCAGAGTGCTTAGAAAACTAGCAAGCCCTCATTTAATGATATGGTAGTGTTTCAATGGGTGTGCAGGCTCATGAACACATTGTGATTAAAGTTTATTTAAAAAAAAAACAGTAATGTTGTTAGTGGAAAGATTTGTAAAAAAACGGATGGTCATGTTAAATCAACAGAGAGCAAGTTTCTTGCTCCGTGGATTTGATTGATCCTCATAAACCTTTGAGTTCCCATATAGTGCTCTCCTCCAGGAAAACAGTAATATCTAGTTCCAAGTTCTCCTTGGAGATTTATGACTACTAAATACATTTTAATATATCTATAAAGAGATTTAAGTTCTTTGTGGAAATAAAGCTGAAGAACCATTGATCAGAGTTTGACATGGGAATCATTTCAGTGCTGAGCCACACTGTTCCAAACACATTTCTTGCAACAAACTGATGAGAAATTCGGTATTTCGTTTTCTGAATGTTGCCCCCAATGAATTGTGGAAGTCCAGCGTAAAGCGCTGATTGTACTTTCATTAGACTTCTTTTCCTTTAGGCCATACAGGTGCAATGAATGGAGAAAGAAAATTAATTAAATTTATGGGCATGTTTATACCCTCCAGGTGTCATAAAATGTACTGGCTCAGACATTTTTCAAGTAATTAAGCAGACATCCCTGTGTTTCCTAATGAGTTGCTGCCCTTACCTTTTTAATCTGGTGAGAGATCTCATCACCTGCTTTTGTCAGGTGATGGGCTTATTCCCTTCTGAGCTCGCCCTTCTCCTCCTGCTGCACTGTGCTAATGGGACTCTGTGGATGCAGATGTGAACTCATCTTTCCTGCAAAATGTTTCCAAGAGTTGACTAATCATTAAACCGGGTATGGTGGGAGCTTAGGAATATTAAAATGACCCATTTGCCTCCATATCAGTATCACTGGAGATGCATCTTTTTATTATCTGAGAACTGTTATGACTGGGTATGCCCAAATATTCAAATACATGATATATAAACACACACACATATATACACATAGAAAAAGAAGAGGAGAGGAAAGCAAGAGTCAGGGGGAGGGAAGGGGAGGAGGCGAAATTAATTCAGTCTGGAGCTTAGCTTCACAGACAAGATAAAATTCAAAGTGCTTTCTAAAGGATGCATCAATGAAATTTCTCCTGAATAAAGCAGGACTGGGGGAAGATTCTTGTAGAGGGGAAGATTGCATACAGCTGTTCTATAGGATGCTTTTAGAATCCAGCTACCACTATTCTTGACACCAAAGACACCTATAAGATACTAACTTGAACAGCAAAGCAAGCTAACCTTTGTGAGATTTTCAGGACACTACATTATAGGAATAGGAACAATTGATTGATTGTATTATATAGAAGTTTAGTGCCAGTGGATGCTCAGAGAACATGAATGATGTCTACAGCTCACATCACACTATGCAGAAGGAAGGCATCCCAAAGGAAAAAGGAATAACTGAGGTTCACCAGTCCATAAAGAGAGGGAATGGAGAAGGGATTTCAGGTAAGTTAATGAACCCAGCCTCTACAGAGTCTTTGGAAGAACTGCCTTGTCTGGAGCAGGGAGTGTAGCGTGGGAATCATCTGTAAACAAGATTACAGAGGTGCAGGGAGGCCAAATTAAAATGGAAGGAGGCTTAAAAATCAGCAAGAAAGGTTTGAATTTGAACCTTTGGGCAGATTCCTTGGCAGTGACATATAATCAATTCTTCTTTAAGCAAAAATCACTTCAAATCTTAAAGAGACACTAATCTAAAGCCATCCTCCCTGCCTATCTTTTCATAGGTGAAGAACCATATTAAAAATGGTATTTTATTAAGATCCATCTAGCAATGACATCAAGATTGCTTAAGCTAATGACATTCTGGGAAAATATACCCCTGCCCTTCAACTACACTCCTCCTTCTGTATTCTATCTCAGGGAAATAATACCTCTCACCCCAGGGTGGCTGCAGTTCCCCTGACCAGCTCACTCATGCATCCTCTCCTGTCATCTGTCTCCAGACCTTCATCTCATCTGAGTGGACAAATGAAGAAACTCTTCAGCTTTTGTTCTTGTCTTCATTTTTTATCCCATCCCAGGCCAAATTTTCTAACTAGCTCCACCAAAAAAGAAAAAAAAATGAAAACAAAACAAAACAAAACAGATCACAGTATTTAGGTCATCTGCCTTCAGCCATGTGGCTCTGACTTTAAAGTCAAGAGTAGAAGGGACGACTGGAACAATTGATGCTAGTTAGCTGGAGCTAAGAAATTAGCGGTGATGAAGAAGAGACCAGCATCACTGAAATGAAATCTTCAGGGAACTGTTTTCTGAGATCATAAATCTGTGCTCTCAGAGGTAGCCAAGGTTGTACAGCCCAGGAGAAAAAATTTTGTTCTAGTCAACAAAGATGGAAAAGGAATTGGAGATATGAAGACCATCTTGAAATCAGACATGGAGATGCAGAGTTTGGAGTTTGTTTATCTGGTTTCTTGTCTTGATTCAGGGATTACAGTTAAGTGGTTGGATGGGTCTCAGAAGAGACTTTGAACTTTGGACTTTTAACATTGTTGAGACTGCCATAGACTATGGGGACTTTCAAAGCTGGACTAAATGTATTTTGTATTGTGCTATGTGTAGGTATGGCCCCCATCAACTTGTATGATTGAAAGAGCCTTTATGGTCCAGGGAGTGAAATGTCATGCTTTGAATATGCTTGGCCCAAGGATTGGCACTATTTGGGGATGTGGCCTTGGTGGAGTAGGTGTGTCACTGTGGGTGTGGGCTTTAAGACCCTCCTCCTAGATGCCTGGAAGTCAGTATTCTGAATGTAGCCTTCAGATGAAGATGTAGAGCTCCCAGATCCTCCTGTACTGTGTCTGCTGGGATGCTTCCATGTTTCTGCCTAAATAATGGAATGAATCTCTGAACTTGTAAGCCAACCCCGATTAAATGTTGTCCTTATCAGGAAAAAAAAATAAAGGTCATCTGCCTAAAATACAGTATTTTAATTTTGTCTTCAGAGCAAACCCTAAAGTTCTCTGCATGGTCTAAGCATGCAAAGGTTTTCCTGTATCCTTGCGAAGTTCAGTCTCCTTTCATACTTCAATGGATTACCTTACCATTTAGAATTCCAGATAACTTATATCATTTGCATATTATTTGCATGTCATTACAGTCTTTGTTCAATGTGGCCCTCACTTCTGTAATGCTCTTCTTCTCCAGCACTCAACTCTTGCATTATCTCCTGTGGGATATATTTAAGCAATATCTTTTAGTTGTGGTTGACTGAAATCCTAACCATTGAACTTGAACCAACTTCATCCAAATGGGGCCATATTGATAGGAAGAACAGTGATGGATTTGGGCACAGGCACTGCCTGATCTAGTGATACCACTAGGTCTCTCTGTCTCTCCTCCTTCTCCCCATCCCACAGTTCAAGGTCTCGATTCATTCCTTCAATAGACTGGCTCCCTGTGTGCAGACAATTGACTGTATGGCAGAGGAAAAGGCATTCATAGGAAAATTCCAGAAGATGATTTTTGCAGGTCAAAGTTAAATCAAATGTCTTTACATGGACAGATCATTATGGAAAGCAGGACACAATTGACTCAACCTGGGATCACATGCTTGTAGCTATGATTAGGAGAAGGCAGGGACTGAATGAGTGATATCTTGCCAAATGTCCAAAACCAGTAGCTGATTGAAGACAACTTTTCATACCTGTGAACACTATTACCCCTCTGGCAACTGCTGTTACTGGGATGTTTTACATTGCTGTCTCAAATTATCATCATGTCATCATCTCCTTGCTTCTCTATCTTTGTCAAGGATAAACTGGAAGGTGTTTCACCATGCTTACAGAACTTAGCAGAGTTAATGATATCTTGGAAATACTCAGGCAAAAGTCATAATCTATGACTATCCAAAAGTAAATAGGACAATTACCAAAAATGGTAACATCGAAACAGTGAGTGGATTTTCACATGAGGATAAGGCATACTACCAGAGCAAGAATTCAGTACCAATGACATGGGGGTCTCTGCAGTTAGACAGTGAACAGAATACAGATGAAGCCAAGGATGAAAGCAACCAGAAGGGTGGAAAAATAACAAAGGTGTTTGGAATCTTAAAAAGGAGAGTGTTACATGCACAATGCATAAACTTTATTCTTGCAAGGTACTGAGCACAATGAATATTTTCTATTTTTTAAATAAATGTATTTCTGATGAGCGATAAGAATCTACAAGTAAATGCCATGTCATGAGGGCAGGTGTCAGTAGCAGTAGTTTGGGTGCGTACAGGGTGCCAGCAAAAGCTTGGAGTTGGTTGATAGATTTGTGTGCCAGATAAATTGGAGGGTGAGGGCTCTATAGCTAGGAATGGCACCTTGATTATTAAAAAAGGGAATATAAAGATAACA